>NC_142339.1:56115459-56266823 GCF_054954075.1 Amborella trichopoda
AGGATTTTCTCCTCATTACCAGTTCCCAGACATTAGTAGGCTAATTTGAAAGATTTTTGCCACAGCTTAGGCAAACGAAGGAGGAGGCGGACCAGCTGTGATGCTTGTACGGACCAAATCTTGGCATGGGGGATGGAAATAATAGGGGAGCCAATTTGAGGTTTCACGATGAGAATTTGGTTATCTGGACATGGAACTCGGATTGCATCACAGAAAGAAAGATTTGAGGTTGGGATGCTATTTGAGTTGAAGATTTTGATGAGGAGGACCAGGGGAATTTGCAGCGGAGGACCGGTCGATTTGGATGAACTGCCACAGGACATCTCCAATGGCCTTCAAGATTTCAAAGTTCAAGGCATGGACAGGGATGTCCATGGCATGGATCTAGGTTTTAAGAGGGTGTGTTTAAGGAGCCGGATGAAGGGTGCCAGGGTCCGCTCTCAAGGAAGGTTACTCTGAATCTATGTCAGGTTGATCTGAGCATTCTATAGTCTTCATCTTGTGATTCTAGCAAAAATGGAAATTTGTCCCCCGCAAGCAGCCTGCAGGATGCCAGAGATGTGGTTCACCAACTTTTTGTTGGCCCAATCCATGATGCCTGTGATGCTGTGGTCAAGGGCTGAAGTATGGACAACAGCAGGTCTCATTACAATAACCCGTTCTGACGTTATGCTTTCCTTGATGATGTTTATGTGCCTGCTGTTGGAGAATAAGCTTCTGGCACAGTGTTGGTGGGTTGTGGTGCAGACACTTGAGGGTGAATTTGATTCGTAACTGAGGACAAAGTAGGATTTTGGGTGGAGTCCAGGATAGAGTGGTTGTGAAATGGAGGTAAGTGGTGTAGAAGGGCAGTGGAAGGGTTGAGGTGGAAAGGGTTTCTCGCTTGAGGATTTTGGAGATGAATAGGGAAACTTGGAGGCCCAGTGAGAAAGAAGTTTCAGACTTTCAGAAAGTGGGATGGAAGTAGGATGGGATATTTTATGTGATGTTGTGAGGAAACCGGGGGAGATACAGGTTGCGGCCATGAGGGGAAGTGTGGGACGATGATGATTGATTTTCCCTTGCCATCTCCTCATGGGTGTTCCAGAGTTCCTCTCCTCATGGGTGCCTCTAAGCTATGAATTTATTGCAAATCAAGATTGTTGAACTAAACACAGTGTCACAATCAGCAAAAGAAGACATCAATAGGAAATGCTTTGTAGAGACTGCAGATACTAAGAATCAAACTAACTAAATTAATGGCATACTTCTGGACAAAAAGAACTATACATTTTTTACGCAAATATATAACAAGATGGGCATACATGAGTGAACTATGAACAGAAAAATGACAAAAAAAATGAAAGACAAAGGATAGCTGTTCTCACAGGAACCGGAGCTTCGTGAGTTTGCCCAAAGAATTAGGGATGCCACCGGTGAATTTGTTCAAGTAGAGATCCAAGCTGACCAGGTTCGTCAAATTTCCCAGGTCACTAGGAATCATCCCACTTATGTTGTTGCTATAGAGTTCCCTACAATACAAAAAAATAACTAAATACTCCTTTTTTGGAAAGGTCAATCATAACTCAATACTTTGTGTAAATCTTTTCTTTTTCCTTTTTTTTTTTTTAAAATATACAAAGAGACCACTTTTCTTTTAGTACAAGGAGGTCACAACTACTCTTGCCCGTCAGATTTCAAATGGGGTGGTTGCAAGAGTGTCATTAACTAGACTCAAAGTTCAAAAGAAATTTCTCAAACTTCGTGACAAACCCCAAGCCATCCAACTTGACATCTAATGGCTAGGAGTAATTCTGAACGCCTTATAATAAAGATAAATAATCTCATAGTATAGAATCCCTTTTTTACCACTCCATTTTCTTCTAATAATGTTAAATAACAAAAAAAAAAAGGCATTTGGCCAAACTAAAACGAAATATAAATGAAAGGAGTAAACTGTCTAAATCATATCAGACCACAAAATGACCCGACTCAGGCAATTTGACTGAATCACATGAATTGGACTGTCTAGGCCTAGTCCAGACAGGGAAATGCATAGATAAAACCTCCCCCCCTTCATCTCACGTACATAACCAATGAAGGAAACCATGACCTAACAAGTACTGCGAATTGTTGAGTTGACAAACTCTCTCTCTCTCCCTCTCTCTCTCTCTCTCTCTCCACGCACAATCAATGCAAGGAGACCATGGCTTACAAGTACTGCAAATTGTTGAGTTGACCAAGCTGTGGGACGAGAGAACCAGATAATTCAGCATTTCCAAGATCACTGCAGCAGAAGATGCATCAGTTAAAAGGAATACAATTATGTTATCCCCATATTAGAACATCAAATACCCATATGTGATGAATGATGAGTGAATGTCAATTTTCATCTTAACATGACTGAATATCTCAAACAGAAAAGATAAGGTCGGCCCTTACACCCTTATAACACTGTTATCGTTGTTGCATGTCACATGAAACCATGTGCATGGATTGACAAGGGTTGGATCCCAACTCTGAAGCACATTGTTTGGATCAACTAAATTAGCTCGTAGACTGTGGAGAGCATCGCCTATTCAAAGAGGTGCAAACAAATATTAGCACCAGCTGAAAAATAATGATGAAAGACAGTATGAAAGCACATTAATTAGAAAAGAGAGATAATTTACAAAAAAAAGCACCATTTAGGGGCAGTAAGCTTATCATGCCACTCTACATTCTGTATTATATGAACAATGCAGAAAAGGAACGATATTGCAATTAAGATATAGATGAAAACATATTGGCTCTTCACTTTATCCAAAAAGTTAGAAACTTGTTTTTCTTTGGAACACATTCAACATCGTTGCAAATAGAGAAGGGACAATCACAAATCATTTTATGATGCAGATATCTATTCTTTTTGACAGATAACATAAATAAAAGTGTCATATGTACCACATTATATTATGCAGAATATTGTATTTGATAATACAGACTGCAATAATATACCAGAATCTATAAAATAGAATAATTTAATTTTAGTTTTATTGTATAGTCTAACTTAATCTCTAGAGGATAAATAGTCTAACTTCAATAAATATGACACGCAATGTCTTGTATCAATTGTGTTTTTCTAATGTTACGAGAAAGAATGTACCTGTAAAAGTCATAAATACTTTGAAGCTATTCATATTTCATCATCATCATCATCATCCGAGCCTTATCCCAATCAAATGGGGACGGCTACAAGAATCTTGTTCTACCATTCTACTCTTCAAATGCCATACCCTCAGTCAAAGTATAAGTTACAATATCTCTTCTCACTGCTTTCATCCATGTCCATTTGGACCTTCCCTTTGCCTTTTTAGAATTCTCCACTTGAACTAAATTGCCCCTCCTAACCAGTGTTATATTAGATTTACGCTGCACATGGCCAGCCCACCTAAGTCTCATTTCCCTCATCCTATCGCCTATTGGAGCCACCCCTAATTTCCAAGTCTTGCCAGTCATCCATCTCAACATCTTCATCTCAGCTAGACTCACCCTATGGATATGTTGTTTCTTGACCACCCAACATTCCATCCCATAAAGCATAGCTGGTCTTTCAGCCATCCTATAGAACTTTCCCTTCAGTTTCAGTTGTATGTGACGGTCACATAAAGCTCCAGATGCATAATGAGTTTAGAGCCTAGTTATCACAACTTAGTTATACTCAATGGCTGATCTTTCTTTTTCATTGCCTATTGAAATGTTCAAGTCTTGTCAATCCGAGAACACATACAAGTTCTTTTTTTGAAGAAGATAGAACACTTGCAAGTTACAACCACATTTTCCTTCTTGTTTGAAGCACCATATCCCTTTAATCTGGCCCTTGAGAGCACACATTTCTAAATTTTCAAAAAAGCTTTTCCCACGATATTTTGAGATCGTATTTTGCTTTCTCAAACACAAATACATAACCACAATTCCACATATTTGTGTGTGCATGGTTGCATATCCACATATGCATAGACAAACACAAACGAACATCACCCTAGAATTCTGAACATTAACCTTTCGAGACAAAACACTTGCTCACTCATGCCTGCTCATTACAGCTAAGGTTCTTGCAATTACACACAATACACCTACTTGCAAGTTGCTAGAACAACTGCATAGCCTCTGCACTCAACCATTCAATTCAATTACAAATTCACAAACAACATTAACATAACCTCTTGAGCTCATGCAACCCCAACCATATCCTCATAAAGATCTTCCTCACATCTCTGGCACTAAATGCAACAACAACAAAATGCAACCTATTTCTTATATAAATACTTGTGGCGTCATATTTTCATGACATCTTACATCAAAGAAAAATGGAAGAGAAAAACATTCTTCACTCAATCACACAAATGTTAACACTGCCACAGTAATCAAACATTTCATAGCATGGCCAGTTCTATATAGCCACACATCTATGATGACCATTGAGGCACAACCTTGGAAGGTGTTGGTGCTGCCTATCCTATTATATTCTGAAACTCCAAAGACAAAAAAAAAAACTTTAAAGCATGGGAACAAGCTTCTTGTTTTTGCCACACAGAACCATAGTCACTAACTGTTGGATGACTTAGGGAAGCCATCCAACAGTTTCGTCCACAGGTTCTTTTTTTTACGAACTTTCATATTATTATTGTACAGTTTCCTTGGTATGGATGAGATACAAAATTGTGTAGTTCAACAAAAACATACGTCTCAGACAATAGATTGGTTTGGCGATCAATTGATGATGAATTAAGAACATGACATTTCTCTACTGGGGCATCAGCCATAAAATTTTCTTTCCTTCAGGTGCGAATAGAGGACACTCAGCATAGCTCAGAATTTTGATTAAGCATATGGTTTAACCTCCAAGAATAGGGAGAATCCTCTTTTCCCCAGGCAATGACAATTAGCGAGTCACCTTGGAGGACAATGTTTGGCTCCAATTTCTATCGATCAAACATTTCTTCCTCTTCTTCTGAGGAGTCAGAAAGCTCTACAGGCTGCGAGTATGTGAGTAGGGTCTCTAATTGGTGATTTCTGCAGGTTCCGCCAATAGGGACATAGGCCACATAGGCCTATTGGCCTATAGGGCCTTTGTTATGGTTCTAAAAGCAACATTACCTACTGTAATAGCACCCTTCATGGTTCACATCACCAAATTCTTGGCTAAGGCTCTAAAAATAACCATGGAATCCTTGATGTGTTCCCTAACCCTCATCCATTCTGTGAAGATGCTTCTAAAATATTGTTAAGGTACTTCTGAAAATATTGTTTTCTTTCATTTTGAACACCCCCAAAGATAGTCAAGGGCCCATCTTCTAAAGGCAGCTTTGTTAGACAACATTGCACAAGATTGTTACCAAATTATTTTATTTTGAATAATTTTACATTGAAAAGAAGAAGGTTTAAAAGAATAAATAAATAAATAGTAATACTTACAGAAGAAAATTCAGAAAGAAATTCACATACAAAGAAATTTTGCTAAATCAGAAAAATAAAGTGCAAGGCAATTATGACATCAAGCACACTAAAAGGATGCCTGAATCTTCAATATTGTTAGCCAGATTGGGCACTCACCATATTATGATGAACGAGATGCATAAAACACGTAAATGCTAAAGGTACATTCAAATCAAATAATTTTGTAGTCAAGATGTGGAATGGCAGATTAGAGTGATTCAACTGAATCCAGGCTGACAAAGAAATAAGCAAAGGGACGCTGGAGTGACAAAATAATTGCATAATGCCAAAAATCAACTTTATTAAAGGAAAAACCATTCGATTAGAGAGACCATGGCCTTCTCTTCAACCAGCTTTCTACTAGTTAAGGATAACGAGAAACTATTTTCATTTTCTTTATTAGGTAGCAACCAGTTCCAGTGATGGTATAATAAAAAACTGTTTTTCTTGTCTTAATACTGGAGCTTCAGGAGAAGGTCTCTTATTTCCTTTCCAACTCATAGATTATCAGCGTGTTGACCAGTATAAAACCAGAGCTTACATTGATCTCCTCTATGAGAATCTAATCCCTAACAGAAGAGAACTAATAGCAACAATATGGAAAAATCAAGCACCAGAGCAATGCAAGAGATCCAAAGTCTAAAATGGCAGCACAGAAGCTCCCAATCCGAAATATAATAGAATTTTATTTCTAAAAAATAGTACATTATTGCTGTAGCTAAGTCACATGGTGCTATTGGCATCAAATTCTAGGCTTTCGAATCCTCTCTGTAGTCATTCAACTGAATCAAACAGGTTATATCACAATCGAATCCCACACAATAAACCCTAGTACAATAAATTCAGCAAAAGGTTACCTCCTACAGACCTCCATATGATACTTTTTATTTTCTTTTTATCTGTACAACTGCAACTGTTTATTTACCCCGAAAGAACTATAAGCCCTTTCCAAATCAGAAATGGTACTGACGATTCAAAATAAAATATTAAGTTTATAATGTCAACCTAGAACCGTTAAGAGAAAAGTATGCCCAAAAACACAGAGCCAGTGTATCCACCTTCAGTTAAATGAATTTAATAGTGAAAGTTATCAAAAGGGAGAACTGGTTAAGATATCAAAAGGGAGGAGAAAAAAACCAATTTTCTCGCCAGAAAATTCACAATACTGAGATCTCGCAATTTTAGGAGGAGATTTACAGAATAAAAATAAGGAAATAATTCTAATGATATAAGGAAATAGTGAATTTCTTTGGGGTAGTCTTACTTCATGATAAATATCTTCACTTTTCGGACGCCAAAATCTCCCCTTTTCTAGGGTTTATGAGGTGCGTTACCCCCATAAATTTCCTCATTTGTTCGCGATAATTTCGATATTTCCATTAGTGTTCAAGATTCCTGATAATTGCCAAAAGAGCTATAATGGATTTAATCTTACTAAATAGACCAGATCAGTGGCCATGCAATACCAATCTTAAAATCCGTCACCTTTGAGCCATGGACCAGAAGAGGAAAGAAAATTGCAGAATTCATGTAAGCATTTAAAGCAAATTCATAGATCTCTATCATTTTGACAACATCAGAAATACATGGATAGTAAATGGCCTGATAAAGGATAAAACTACGAACACCATTTTTCATAACATCATTTTTCATCAATTCACATCCATTAAATCATATCAAGCACAAAAAATGAGCAGTAAAAAGCACTTGGAAAAAAAAGAAAGAAACAGATTGGTACCTTCCATATTTGCACATATTTGCCCTAGCAGCTGCCAAACCAGTAGAACATACAACCTGACCCGATTCACTCTCAGTCTCTTCATCTCACCCATCGTTCCTCGCAAAAAACCCTAGCTACAATGTAAAACTACTCAGATCCATGAAATTCAGCCCCGAATAAGCAGCACCACCATATCCACAAAACTTCAGCTCAAAAACCCTAGCTCAAGCTCAAAACCCACCAAAACATCCACCATTCTCAGCAAAACCACCATTACCATGATCCATTCCCACCAAGCTTTTCACCAGATCCTCCAATTAGAGAACAAAACGGAGGTATCAGGGGAGCTTCGAGAAAGATCCCCTATATCCACTTTGTGTTCAGAGAGCATCAACCTAAAACACCTAATTCTCTGCACAATCTCTCTACTCTCTAGAGAGAGAAAATGTTGTTTCTTATTTTATATTTGTGGTCTCCTTAGTGAGAGAAAGAGAGAGAGACTGGCGTGCGCAGGCTGCAGCTGCCCGTAAACCACTGCCCGCTGCCCGTACCTTAGTCAAAATACCCCCTTCGCTATTAAACTAAGATTTTATATTCTCGCCCGTTTCTTTTGATTATTCCACCCAACGGCGGAAATATTCAATTTTAGGATAAATAGATCACTTATTTTTTTGGTACAAAAAATCACAATCATTTTTGTCCGTCTAATTTTTAAATCGAACACAGTTCTATGCGGCTATCCCACATATTAATTTTTAAATCGAACACAGTTCTATGCGGCTATCCCACATATTATAGAAATACGGGTTTGAAAATAAATATATTTTTTAAATATTATTTGATCCTAATTTTTAAAGAATATATAATCTTTAATGTAGAGATTATAAATATAAAAAAAAATTAAAAACTAAAAATAATAATTATATTAAAAACATTTGGACCGTTAATTACAATTGTTTTTAGATGGACCACCTATTTGTATCCATCTTTAAAATGGATGCTTTATACCTTTGGACCGCATATTGTAGCAATGTGGCCCAACCTATATGAAACAATTTTCCTTTTAAATCATAGGGTTGTAACTTGTAAGAGTATCATTGAATATACTCAAAGTTCAAAAAAAAAATTTGAATTTCATAACACAACTTCAAAATATCTAATTTGACATCAAATGACTACAAATAATTATGACCTCCTTGTAATAAAAATAAATAGTCTCATAGGGAAATTAACAAATTAAAGCATTCACTTTTAGAGAATGTCCCGAATTTTTTTAAATGGACAAGGTTTCTATAAGTCGGAGGACCCATTTATTTAAATACGTCCTCTCCTCGAAATTTATTTTAGAGGTGGATTTTAGATTCAAAAGTTAAAAGAGTGAAATGTCAACTATAATGAGTAGAAACCCTAAAAAAATAAAATTTAAAATAAAAAAAAAAAATTTAAAATGCACTACTTATTGATATGTCTTTTTGAAACTTATTGTTTTCTAAAATACATTTTGGTGCTCTAAATGTCGAACTAAGATGGTAGGCATGCAATTAAAAAATCATGTTTAGCACCGAACATTGACTTAATGCTTTGATCAGTACTCCCAACACTTAACAAAAGCTCTTTTTTAAACAAAAAGTTAGTTCAATATTGGTAGAAATTAACTAAATACTTATTTTCTCTTACAAAATTAAGTTCAATGCATAAGGAAAAAAATAAGAAACCAGTTCAGTACTACTATTATTGAGCAAGTTTTTATTAAGATAAAAGATTTTGTTTCAGTACTGGAAGTACTCAACTTAAATACATTTAAAAAAAAAAAAATGGTATTTAGTAAAGCTCCCAAAAAAAAAAAGATATTTCCATTAATTTCCTTTCATTTTGATATAATTTACTAATATTTTGGGTGCAATATTGAGAAAATGTGTGTGTGAATAGCAGTAGATTGAACTAAGGCCGTTGCGGAAAGGGACGGAACCGAGGAAACCCCGTTTCGGTCAAAGAGAGGGGTTAGGTCTCCTCAACGATGCCACGTGGGATTTAGTCAAAGTTCTTTGATGGGATTCCTCTACGGTACCACTCGCCGAGTCCCCATCAAATACTCGGCGATTTGTAGGATCCGAGTTGTTGTATATCATCCGAATATGCATGAAATCTTCGCCTCCC
Organism: Amborella trichopoda; assembly: GCF_054954075.1. Lineage (NCBI taxonomy): Eukaryota > Viridiplantae > Streptophyta > Magnoliopsida > Amborellales > Amborellaceae > Amborella > Amborella trichopoda. The sequence goes on from NC_142339.1 coordinate 56,124,791, forward strand.
TCACTCATGTCTGAATCTCTCTTTCGGTAACGTGGCCAGTAACTGTGGCGGGTTTGGCCCGTTAGAGTGGACAAGAAATTAAAAAAATTCAAAAAATATATAAATTCTCAAAATAAAAAAGGAAATTTGTTTGTAATAGATCTTTAATTGCTTTTTATTGTTTTGAAAAAGACTGGGAAGCATTTTGGTTGTAAGGAATTATTTTAAATTTTTTTTTTTTTTTTTTTAAATATTTTTGGGCACGATTTGATTTTTTAACATCCATTTTCATTATTTCTTTAATCTCATTTAGATGTGTTTTATTCAATTATACTTTAAACATACTTTTCATATTTTTTTGATATTTTTTTAACCTTTTTAACCTAGTCAGGATCTGCCCAATTAAGGCCAATTATCCGGACTAGTTATGGGCTACCCGAACACTGAGAAGCTCTTTTATGTGTGTTGTTACTCGCATAGAAGCATGCTAGATGCCATTTTTTGTAGATCAAGGAGAAGGGCCTCAACTTGCGGTAGAAATAGAACTAAAGATGTCAAGTTATGGCAGTATGTACCAAGACGACTTATGCCTTGAATCCACACCTACTGCATGAAAATAAAACATTGCAAGAAGTTCCCGGGGATATAACCCCCTCATAATAGGGAAAAGCTAAAAAGGAAAATAAATCATATTAATGTAACCATCCTAAGATTAACGGTTCAATTTTCGAATGGCCATCTAAGTCTCTAGGAAATCAAAGGAAAATAAATCATATTAATGTAACCATCCTAAGATTAACGGTTCAATTTTCGAATGGCCATCTAAGTCTCTAGGAAATCAAAATTCAATTTTCCTTCTATAATCCAAAAGTTAACATCGAGAACACCATCCACTTCTACCATAGGGAGTAAATGTATAGTATGCTCTCATGTGAGCATGCTAGGTTCAATGATAAAAGATGGCCTTTTCCATGAAATAAATTTCCAAAAGATAAATAAGGCATCTCGAATGATATACACAAATTGGGGTGAAATCTTCATGTCATACTCATTTTCACTATATTTATGGGTAAAATATCAAATTAAATAGCTAGAAATTTTATTCTATAAACATAATTTTTTTCTTCAAAACCAATCATCCCTCTCCTACAACTCCCATGTGCTCACTACCCCGAACCCTCAATCATCTCCATATCCTAAAAAAATTTCAAGAATCTATCTCCAATAGCCAAATGGGTCCCAATATTATTAACAATCAGTATCAAATGGATTAGAGTTCGTATTTATATTCCAACAATTTGTGTTAATTTAGTTTAAGGAAAATTTACACTAATATCCCTTGTAATTAGCAGTACTAAAAAAATGGTTACACTAATATCCCTTATAATTAGCAATACTTAAAAAAATGGCTCTCATATTTTATACTTTATGCTAATGTCTTTGTTTTGTGTATTTTTTTATCTTTTTCAAAAGAATTTAGTTTATATATGATTGCAACTTTAAATTGTAGAATTATGGTGCACTTCAAAAATTCATTGAGAAGCTATTTTGATGCTTGAAGAGTTTTATAATTGATCATCTCGATATCGTGATGTATGTATATGAAAAACAAAAAGATTTTAATTCTAAAAATAATACATATTGCAACACATTAGTTGAGCTGTCCATTTTCAAGTTTTTCATGTGTTTATAGATATATTTTATTTTAATCATTTGTGGAGTTTAAAATTTTATAATTAGATATGAAAATATATTCTTAGGCCATCCTAAAAATTGTTTACACCAAAATTACATGTTATGATAAAATTTGGAAGTGCGCCTTACTTTGATTGTTTAAAGTTACAACCTTATGCAAAACACACCCTTTTCCAAATACCCATCTTTTCACAACTATTAGTTTCAAACGGTTTATGGTAGGGAATCAAGGTTATTTGGAACTATTAGTTCCGAACCGCTCATTATAAGGAATCGAAGCAGTTTTGAAATAACTGTTCCAAACAACCCATTGTAAGGAATCAAAGTTGTCAGATATCATTAGTTATGAACCTCTCTTATTCATTGCAAAGATGGAAGGATAGATCAAAGTGATACTGGACTAATTGTTCAGAACTCAAGGTATTTTGAGTAAAACAAAACACACACAAAGAATAAAATAAAATAAACCCATTAACAGAGAATTTTTTAAGTAAAAAGTTTATACAAAGTCGCAACCTCATGGTATTGAAGTAAGGTGCACTACAAAAATCCCACAAAAGAGAATCGTAGTCTGGATCTCAAAATATATGGGCATGAATAAAAAAAGAATTCCAAATCCAAAAAATAGAGCATTATGTAACAAGTTATCTAGACCATCCATTTTCAAGATTTTCAAATATTTATTTATTTGATCGAGCCGTACCATTTTTGAAATTTCAAAATTTATAACTAGGGATGAAAATAGATTTCCAAACTATCAAAGAGGTTTCCAACATTGGAATGATATCTCTAATCATATTTTAGACGTTCGTTGCCTTACTTCTACAATACAAGAAGGTAACCTTATGCAAACCTCGCCCTTTTTTTAATATTACAAATTAGCATGAATTTCCTTAATTTGAAGACAGATTTATAGAGTATAATCAATTTATTATGGAGCACAATTCTGAAGAAAAAGTTTGATGTGTTGCTTATTGGAGTTTTTAGGCAAGCTTTCGGCGAGAAAATGAGATTTCGTTGAAAGCTTTTCGAAAGGATAAGTGATTGATTATTATGACTCCGACAAAGAGCATCCAAGCAAGAAAATGAGATTTTGATGGCCCCGTTACAGCTCCAAGGATATTTACTATAACGGCCGTTACAGTTTAAATCTTTATTATGTATGGGCCAAATCAAATGCATGCTTTTCTAGAGACTCTCAAAAGTGCAACACGGGGTTGAAAAATGGACAAAACCATCACTATAATTGACGGGTCTAAGTTCCCTTTAACTGTTTGAAGGAGAGAGAAATCAAGGAAAGAGGAAAGAGAGAGAGAGAGAGGTTTTTCACCTTGTTTCAATCAATACAAAGGCAAAAGATTGACCAAACCACCTTGGGGACAGGACGCGGTCCATGCCCCAGCTGAGTCCGAGTTTTTCGGTGTGAGTTGGGCTGGGTCTTTCTATGGGGAAAAAGTGTTAAAAATATGAAAAAATAAAAAGTTGTCAAGAAAAAAAAAAGGAAAAAATATGTTTAAAGCCAAATTAAACAAAACACATCTAAATGAGGCTAAAAAAATAACGAAAAATGGATTTTTAAAAAATCAATTTGTGACATAGGTGTTTTAGAGATGGTGCGGTTTGTATGGAGCCTAGGCTCTAAACAATCAAATTAAAGCTTACCATCAAATAGTGTCCAGAAATGTGGTTGCAATGTTGGAAATCTTTGTGATAGCCTTAAAATATTTTTTCATTTTTAATTATAAAGTTGAACGCTTCAAAAATTGTATAGATCGACCGATCTATGAAAACTTAAAAATAATGAAAATTGATGGTCCAAAATGCGTTACAAAATACACTATCTACAAAACTTGAAATTCATTTTTTTCTCATGTCCATGCATCTTGATGTCAATATGACCAATTTGAGGATATTTGGGCGTCAAAACAACCTCTTTTAGTGGAATTTTTGAGGTAGGCTCTTATTTGAAAGTTTAAAGCCTCTGTTCTATATAAAATTTCTTTTAATCTAAAAATAAGGAAAAATGTAAAGCTAAGTGTTCATAGCCAAAATACTGTACGCTCCTTGTCGGATATAGAACAATACACGAGCTTGACTAAGGGTTCCCTGATGTGGAGTGAGTTTTTCGAAGCACTTAAATTTAATGGAAAATTGCATAAAACCTCTAAAAAATAAAAAATAAACTTTCTAATCAATTTACCTCCAATCTAACTTTTCCTAGCAACTTTCCCCAAAACCATGTTTCCTACCAAATATCCCCAATACAAAAAGTTTATTTTTTGATGAAAATACCATTCTCACACATAACAAATCATTTTCGGATCCCAATAAAAGAAACGCCGAACCGTACTTGTACAACACCAAATTGTTCACTTCAATACGTCGGACTGCCACTTTAAAACGCGGGACTGACCCTTCAAAATATATCGCCACTTTAAATTGCGGGATTGCCCATTCAAAATGCCGGACCGCTATTTCAAAACACCGGACTACCCATTTCTCCAATAGCATAATCCCCCGGACCGCAGCAAAATAATCGCTCGACCGCCCTCTCCAGCGAAAATGATTTGTTACTTAAAGGAAGGATACTTTTGTAAAAAAAAATGAACTTTTTGTATTGGGAGTATTGGTTAAGAAACATGATTTTTGGGGAGAAATTGCTAAAAAAAAAGTTAAATTGTGGATAATTGCTTAAAAAGTCTATTTTTTTTGCAATTTCCCGTACTTAAATTGTCCCCAATACCCACCGGGAGTGATCAGAGGTTAGAAATTAGAATTGCCCCTAGCAAGTTTTTACTGCATGTAAATAAGGAAATTCGAGTTTTGGTAATGGTAATGCTCAACCACTCTAACAATATTGCACTCATGTTTCACTAGATTTGGACACATGCCCACTTTTTCAACCACTGCCAATTACTTCATTATTGATTAACAAAGAGTTTTTAAGTTTATAAATACCAATTTTTATATCAAAAATGAGGAAACTCTTTCGATGTGTATTTCGACAACCATCACCTAAAAAACTGCATTTGCTTACTATCTCTTAATGTTTTCTCCTAAAATGCGTTTCCCTCTATTTGTTATCGAGTTTGACCTAAACCAACCAAAGGCAAATGAGACTGACCTCACTGTTCTCCAAAAGAGACTCTCATTGAGTGCGAGTGCAACTTCACAAACGTTATACGAGCGTGAGCGTGTTTCAGTAGGCTTAGTTATATCCTAGAGGTATACTCTTATGGGCTCAATTGCACTTCAGATAATCTCTGTCAGGGACTTCTAATAAATTAAAATTAGGAGGCCCAGTTAAACAATTTTGAACATCTTGTGCTCAAAACCTATGTTTGTCATCTTCTTGAAGAGAGAAGCTCAATTTGAATATCCATTGATCACTGCTCCAAAAAGCACTTCATGACCAATGTTGGCATTGAGTGATTTTTCGCTCAGTTGACACTTCCTCCCTATTTGGATTTGGTTGCATATCCAAACGGCAAGATCTGATCGTAATTAAGACAAAACTTAGTGAACGTGCATGGCAGAACCTACTTAGAGCTCTAGAAGATCAAACGACACATCTAACAAGGATTAGAATCCAAACGAGAGAAGAAAATATAAGGCTATTCTAATACATTCTCTTTGGCTCCAGTTACCTGAAACCATAGTCGGCTAGTCTCCGTTTAAAACATGATTTTTCAAACATCTAATTTTTTTAAATTCGTTTAGAACTCCGACTTTTACAAAAGATTTTTAAAAAAAACACGTTTTTTTCATGTAACCGATGTAAACCAGTATTTTATTTTTTTCAAAAAAACTTCTTCCCTATAAATTTATTTCTTCATTAACTTAATATTGTTAAATTTTTATTTACATTTAAGCAAATCAATAGTAGGAGTAAATTAATAATCTTGAATTAAAGTAAAACTCCATAAAACGTTTCACCAATAATTTCCCTTAAAGAAAAGTTTACAAAAATTACAAACAATATATTCCCTTAAAAAAAGATATTAGAACAATCGTATATCCTAACCCAATGACAAATGTGCTTAAATATTTTGCTGCTTTATTTATATATAGAGAAGTTTGATTAATTATATATTTTTAATTTTTTTTTTCATTGTGTATATAACATAGCATTTTGGATGGATTACTATTTTACGCATTTGGGTCTATATTTTATTTCAGTTAATTACAATCCTATACTGGGGGTCTTTTATGTTTTTTTCTTCTTATTCAAACAATAATCATATATCTTAGTTTACAGTTCTTGTTATCTACTAATATAGTTTTTGTGTTAGATATTATTTATATTTCCTTTAATACTCCAAATAAATTTGTAATATGTTTCGTGTTGACAACAGAATAAGCCTTGTTGTTGGTCTTATTGAAAGTTTGGACAATAAATTGTTAATTATCACTCTAATGACACTAGGTAATGTCATAAAATTATTGTTCAATGGCTTTAATGTATCTACACAATAATTGTAAATCATAATCCCATATTATGTCATATTTACATATCCGATTTTTTTACTCCGTTTTTTTTAGACAGAGCCGAATATTCATGACTTTTTTACCCAATTTTTTCCACCGACTTTTTGAAACAAAATCGATTCATTACCGATGTTTTGGCTTACCGACTTTTTATTATTCCCTGACTTGCTAACTGACCTTATCTTTTGCTATAATTAAGGCAATTGATGCACTACTTTTAGCACAATTTGAAGACAAGTTCTTGAAAATTTATCGCAATTTCAGGGCCACATGTGTGAAGAGTCTCAAGTTTCTTTGAAAAGGCCCTTTTTTTTTTGGGTAATTCAGTGGAGAAAACATGCCCCTACCGGCTTTCTCAGATAGATTAGGGAGGTAGCATTTTTTAAGGTGTCAGTTGGTGGTGTCAGCAAGATTAGAAACCACAACGTGGTAACTAGGCATGGGGTTGCTACCACCACGGCCCAGCCCCTTTCCTAAAAAGTGGTAAGTCAGTGGGGAATTGGGCCACTTGCCCTTCAGTGAAAATGGAGTCAGAGACCTCATGTCCATTAATCGTATGAATATACAAACTCGTCTTTTATAGACAAATTGCATATGAGAAAAAAATATAAATAAATCATGGGCACCTAAACTATACTCATACTTACCACAAAAATACAAGATATTGTACCTACCCTTCCCATATATGTTGATTACAATATATACCTTCCATATTAACATGGTAGAGAATATATACTTTCCTTTCACACTCCCTCTCAAACTCAAGATGCTATAAAAGAGAGCTGAAGTTTGAACATCAAGTTGCAGAAACAAGCATTTGGATCTTTATGGTGCCAGGCTCATATTGCTTGATCAACAAGTACAGAGGAACCACATAACAAGGCAAGCTCAAGCAACAACAGATCAATAGGCAGCAACAGAGAAAAACTTCAGATCTTCTCTAGAGACAAAAAAAAATCGAGTCAAGCATAATGGCACTTGGAAGAGCCAACAGAACTCAATGCATATCCAAAACCGATTCAACAACAAATAGAGTCGAGACAGACTCGACACAGATTTGTATGAGAAAAGAGAGGTTTTGTTTGATTTGTATGATATGATATATATATATATATATATATATATATATATATATATATATATATATATATATATATATATATATATATATATATATATATATATATATATAGAGAGAGAGAGAGAGAGAGAGAGAGGAAGGAGCATAGATAGATAGAGAAAAATGGGGCACCACAAACAGATTTGAGGTCTAAAACATGAGCACAAACCAGCATGAAATTATCAAAATAAAGGTGAACAAACACATATATGAGAGAGCAACAAGCAAACAGAGAAACAATTTTATTTTTCTTTAGAGGTTTTGCAATCCAATTCAAGTGGTGTTCCTAGGATAAAGATCAGAGACAACTTGTTTTAGAGGCAGGGGGCAGATTTTCAAAGGTAATTTTACATATACAAGGTTTCATATCAGATTTCAAGGATTTCAGACCAGTTCATAACGGCGATCGAGGTGGATGATCTCAGATCTGGGTATTTTTTTTTCTTTTTTTTTTTTTTTTAGCATTTCAGACCAAACATATATTTTTTTTAAAAGCCAAAGTGGTGCTCTTAGATTTGAAGATTTCATAGATTCCAGAGTGTTTTTTGGAATATTTGAGAGGGTCAATTTCAGGTGGTGTAGATCTTGGTGGGTTTTTTTTTTAGTGTTTCAGGTCGAGTTTCAAATGATCAATAACAATATCAAATCAGAGTGGTTGGGTGAGATTTCAGATGGATCTAGACCTTGAGATAAAGATTAGGTAAAAAAAAAAGACAAAGGGACAATTTTACAGATGGGACAGATTGGCCATTTTCATAAGCCATTTTGAACATGAGATTGAGTTTTAGAGGGTCAATTGGAAGATATGGGTGAGGGCATAGGGAGATCAGGACGACAAAAGTAATGTTGGCCGAGTTCAGGGCAGCAGAAGGGATGTTTTTTAGTGCAAAATGGTTGTTTTTCAAATGCCATTTTTCAGAGGGGCAAATAGCAAAGTGGATTTTAGGCTCGATAGACAACATATCTTAGAGGAGGGAAACAACAACAGGTCGCATTAACAGAAGACAACAATTGCAATTGTGATGTCAAGGGCAACAACTCTCTCTGCAACATCAATATATATAGGTATATAAGATCAACTGTTGAAGGCACCCCAGAATGGATGGCTCCTGAACTCATTCGCACTGAGCCCCGATTGAATGAGTGCGAGTATATTATCTGTTGATGTAGAGCAATGAACAACAGAGATGACGATGTGCCTCAGAAGGGTGATATAGTTGAGGAACTACGGAGGAATTGTGGAGTCATGACCACGATTCAAGATTGGTGCCTAATTACTTGCAAGCACCCTTCAAAGGCGGAAGCGTGGGTCTACAAAAGCGGATGCAAAAAAAGTATTTTTGCAAGAAATGGATGTGGAAGGGGTGGGGGTGACAGGTGGGGCATAGTTAATTCGATGAGTGCATCATCCCGAAAAGGAGGAGGTGAAGAGAGCATGAGGCGAGATTGATTTTTTTTTTTACCCCTATTGTGTGATTTGCTTTGTTGTTCAAACTCCAATACAAACAGAAGTGAAAGACCCAAAAAAGATATAACGAGAGAGAGAGACCCAAAAAGAATGAAAACAGTAGAGGGGACTTAGAAAGAAGATGCTTGAGTGAGGAACATACTCGTCTTGCCTGAGAAGATCGGCGACAACGCTTTAAATCCGAAGAGGAATAGATAGGCCGAAGTGGAAAACAAATCGTGTATTTCTCAATATTAGGAACGAAGCACAACTTGGATCCCAAATCCAATCAGCTTCTGGTCAACTTCACTGGAAAACGCAGCCAAGTGATGAACCCTCTAAGCTTCCTATACTCGTCTTCCGTTTTCAGCTTCTTGTGCTGGCTACCCAAGCCTTTGACCGTCACACCAAGTGACGACCCCTCTACGCTTCCTATATATATTGACTACAATATATACCTTCCATATTAACTTGATAAACAATATATACTTTATTTTTACAACATGAACATTGGCCATGGCTGATAGCTGGTTGGTGATTCCGGCCTGTGCTATCTAATCTGCATAATTTTCGGCCTCACTAAAGATTGTTTTGGGTAGCTCAGCATTATACTCTAGGCTATAGAGGGCCTTGAGGTCAACATTGATGGGATTACAATTGCACACCTACATGAGAGCTAATAGAACACGGGCTTCTCTTAGATTAGGACTCTTGATTATATCTCTTAGATTTTTAGATGTAAGTGACATATATGAGAAGATTTTTATCTGATATGGGATTTCCTAACCTTATATATATATATGGAATGAGAGAGAAAATAATATTTGTGCCATATTTGAGGTCATCATACGAGATATGTGGCTTCCTCTATAGAGAGGAAAAGTCTCTTACATAGAGAGGGAACACCTCTACAAGAGAGAAGTGAGTTTCGTAGAGAGAAAAACATTGTGATGGTGGCTCATGCATAGAGAGAGACAAGTTTCTTATAAAGAAGTCGTTTCCAAAGAGATTTTTGGTGGTATTGCCTTTTAGTAAGAGAAGGGCTTAGTTGCTCTCAAGCTACTCTTTTTGAACAATTATCTAACTATGGAAGAGATATAGAAGATCGACATGCAATGTCAGTTGGGAGAGGTGGTCTAAAAAGATTACTTGATTGATTGACGGGTTAGAAAGATAATTATTTATCCTAAAACATGTAATTTAATTTTTATTTGTGTAGTGGAACTCAGCTTGTCATGCTCGTGGATGTAGCTCATTTAGGGTGAACTAAATAAATCTTTATATTTTTTATAGTATTATGCTCATATTATGGTTCGTACTCTCGTTGATTTTACTTTTAGTTGGTTAAATCTATAATTATAGTTGGATCCAACTTTTGGGATTTCTATTTCTGTGCTTAAAAGAGTTTTTAAATCTCAACATGCAGCCTGTGAGATTTTGCACCACTCACATTGTTGAAAGGGTTTTGCACTTAGGCAAGGGTTTTGCACTCACTACAAGAGTTGAATTGAGTTTTCAATGCCAGAGCTTAATGTCATTTGAGCTCGAGACAAATTTCACCTGTTTCTTCGGGCAACTCTTTTACCTAGAAGAAAATTGCATTAGTTTTGAAGATTAAGAAGACCCAAATTTATACTTAATGAGATCTAAAATAGCAACACTTACATAGATAAAATATAAAGGGAAATATATAATAAGACTATGTAGTTTTGGTACAAGAAGGTCACCATGATTATTAATTGTTCAATGTGAAATCAAACACTTAAAATACTCAAAATCCATGAAAATTTCTTGAAATATGCGATACAACTTACCCACCTGATTTCACATCTAATAGCTAGGATTAACTATGACCTTCTTGTACAAAAATAAATAGCCTTGTATTATTCAATCAAACTAAGAAAAATATACACTTGCAATGATGAATTGCCATAGATTTATGGGATGGCACAATATGATGTTTTGAGTTTTATTTGTACAAATTTTATTTCCCTCATCTATGACAATTAACTGAATTGCCAAAAAAAATGGGGGTTATCTACAAAGACAACATTTATCTTTATTACAAGGAGGTCACAACTATTCTCACTCATTACATGTCAAATTGGATGGCTTTGGGTGAGTCAAGAATTCAGAATTTTTTTTTTTGGATTTTTGTGTCTATTTAATGATGCTCTCACAACCACCCATTATGAAATTTAAGAGACAAGAGTAATTGTGACCTTGCGTAGAAGATAAATAGTCTATTTTTATAATTTTTCAAAAAAATAAAAATTACAAAAAAAAATATACCTTAGTTTTTTGGGTTATTAAAAATAAATCAAAACTTTTTGAAACCTCATCATATCTCTTTTTCAATTTTTGTTTTTTTTTGTTTTTATTATTATTATCAAAATAGTTTTTATGGTAGTCTTAATACTGTGAAGACATCATGATAGACTTACTTCGGTGATGGTCATGGGTTGTTTAATGTTTTGAGGCATCATGACACTTACACAACTGTGATAGTCGTTAAGAGGCATCATGGCACTTAGAAAACCGTGATGATAGTTAAGAATTCTTATACCCCATGATGAAGGTACAACAGTTAAATTAGAACCATGATAGTTCAGTAAACCATTACGGTTCTTTAAGTACCGCGATGCTTCAAAACTACATTTGACTTGTAACCGGCCACAATAGACCATGATGCGACCTTAACATGAAGGCTATTTTCGTCTATTCACCCAAGAAAGGGTATGCATGAGATTTTTAGAAAACTTGTGGTTATTTCTAATAATCTAAAAAGTAAAGTATATTTTTTATAATTATCCAAAAAAAATAGGGTTGAGATTTTTTTTTTTTTTTAAAAAATAACAGTTAAGGAAACATGTCACATCCGATAGAAGTTGGGTTTGAGATGCGTCCAATATGACACACTCTTTGACACCAAGACGATACTTTTTATTAGATAGAAGTTGTCCCTAGAGGGTGGGAGAGAGACCTGACGAGACACGCATAGAAAAAGCACTTCCTCATTAGCTTTAGTTTGGTTTTTGGTTGCTTCATATATACAGAGAGACCCACTTCTACATGGGGCCTGGTTTCTAGAGACAGCGAGGCCCACTTACATGTAGGGGTATTCGTGTAATTTAAGCATAAACCAGTGGCTTTTTTCCCCTTCTCTCTCGATACCTCTAAGCGGCGATCTTTTGGATACCTAACTACGAACACCACTTGCTCATTTCGAACTTGGAAGCAGCGTTAACCGATCCCAAGATGACGGCCAGTTAACGGCGTTGCCGAAGCCATTAATACCTAACACTGTTTATCCTCAGACGTGACGCCCTGTCGTGGGCCCCACGCGCTCACTTTCGCGGCGGACGCCAAATTTTGTGGCAAGCGCAAGAAAGAAAATGTTTTGCTAATTTTGCGGCGACCGGGTCGCAATCTCGAGACATTCCATGGTGCGTGGGGACCACATGGAAAGGTCTCACACTTTTCCGCACGAGGGCGAATATGCTGTCTCACGTGATCCGCACGTGCCACCCCCTCGTGCTGATTCGACGGTGATGGGATGGATGTTGGTATTTGGTAGCTCGTGGCGTGATAGGATGAATTGAAGGACGTAAATGCCCTAGGCGGCTTGGCCCACTTTATAGGGGTGGCAACGTTCGGGTATGCGTTGGGTCCATCTAGACCCGGACCCAGACCCAAGTCCGTCTAGATTCGGATCTAGACTAAAACAAATTTGCGTCCAGGTTTTGGACTCGGACTTGGACCCTACGCGTCGGGTCAAAAAATTGGACATGTACTTGTGTCCGTCGGGTCTTAGGTCCACTGTCACCCTCACTATGAGTTTTTTTTTTTTGCTTTTTTTTTTTACCATCATATACCTATATTATTGGTAACAATGTCACAATCACCCTAGTTTTTTTTTTTTTCCCCTCTTTTTTGCCATCATATACCTGTATTATTGGTAACAATGTCACAATCACCTGCTATTAGATTTCAAGCCGTGTGATTTGTCTTTTTTTTTTTTTTTTTGGTAATTCAGCGGGGATGACGTGCCCGTACTCGTTTCTAAATCGTTAGTGGTTTTTTGAAGCCATTAGGTGATAATGGATGCTTAGACCTTAGCTTGGGCATAAGTAGTGTTCACTACGACCCCAACCCCATTATCTGATTCATCGTTTCATAGCTAAAGATGACTACTAGTTCTAATTATATATGATCCTTAATACACCTAAATGAATATAGATTAAAGTAAAGTATTTTATCTCTAACGGTTTACGAGTACGAGTTGGGTATGGTACGGATCTACCTGGACCCAGACCGGGACTTGTATAGTGTTTGGGTCCAAATTTTGGACCTAGACCCGGCTCTCCAGGTCCAAATGCTAGACTCATACCTGACCCATGTCGGGTATACCAGGCGGGTCCCAAGTCAAGTCCGAGTCCATTGCCACCCATACCACTGTAACCAAAAGTGGACCTAGTGTTTCAAAACCTGAACAACTAGGTGAATCTTTCATACATACATATATATATATATATATATATATATATATATATATATATATATATATATATATATATATATGTGTGTGTGTGTGTGTGTGTGTGTGTGTGTGTATGTGTGTGTGTGTCAGATTGTTGTGTATATATATATATATATGTGTGTGTGTGTGTGTCAGATTGTTGGATCAGCGATTTGGATTGGTTTGAACTGGCATTTCAAAAAAATATTAAAATAAATAAATTTAAAAAAATAAATTTGGGGTTTATGGGTGGGGATTTGAACATGACATAAGAAAACAATAGATAAGCCTAAAAAAAAAAAAAGGAAGAATATATATATATATATATATAAAGGGCTTTAATGGGGAAACTGGGCCAGGACCATACCAGGCAAAAATCATTTTGGATTCCCATTTAAATTGGTGTTCCGAATAAAAAATCACAAAGTTTTGATAGACTGTGTAGTGTGGCCAGACTACCAACTAATGCCTTAGCTGGTCCACTCCAAATTAAAAATCTTAGTAAAAAATCGATAAAAACTTATACTTGATCAATTTTAGCATGTTGGACTAGCCAATTTTGACCAATTAGGCTAGTTAAACAAAATTAAGTCATTTTTTTCTAGGATATATTATATTTTTAAAAATATAATATAAAAAATTCCAATCAAACAATGTCAACTAGACTAGACCCCTCACATTGGTTCGATGAGCGATCCACTTATTATAACAATCGGTGTGGCCCTTGTAGGGCGGAAGCAAACCACCTTATTAAGAGAATGTATGCGATTCTATGATGCTGTTTTGATTTCAAACATTAGGGAAATTCATGCTGAATTTTTAATTGTTCAATGTATTATTTTTTTCAACTATTCTAACTCATGTGTATTCGATAGGTATTTTGAATTTAAATGGGAAGGACTCTGACTCACAGTCAGGCGAGCCAAAAGAGCAATCATCGATTCAGCAATTTACCCATTCCCACCAAGAAAAGGTAGGATCCACAGGAGGGGCAAGGCTCAATCAATGCTAAAACATTGTAGTTGAGTCTAAGAGTGTGGATTTTGCTAGTGGATTGGAGCGGCCTCGCTATCCCATGCAAGTTTAGGGCCACGCCTCCTACCTATCTACACTTATCTACCCTATTAGTAGTGTATGGCTGTCACACCCCAAAAATTTACAATACTGTTATTCTTGAGATGTGACAGTCAAAACATATATACATCTCTTGATAGGACAAATTTACAGTGGCGAATTCTTACAAAGTAACAAAAGAAAGCTTAGGCACAACTACAATATCTTCTAAAGTTGATCCTGACGAGCACTCAAAATGAAACCGCAGTTATCCTGAAAAATGTTTACCATAGTTTGATGAGTTTGGCTACTCAGTAAGTGATCATCATAATCCTAAAAATAATCATTGATGAAAGATATAAACAAACTTTCAAATTGGAGGTCAATTAAAAACAATGCGACCACAAGCCTTTATAGATAACAATTTCACTTTCAGAAATACACAATTAAACATAATTCAAATGATTGAAATGCATATAACATTTTAACGGCAGTGCATAATTCAAAGGATTTCACAAAATACCCTACTGGAGTCCCAAGTAGGTCACCTATATACCCCATCAACATCCTGATGGGTCCACTTAATCCCTATCGGCATCCCAGATAGGTCCACTTAATCCCTGCAGGTCCACTTATACCTCATCGACGTACCGGATGAGTCCACTTAATCCCTACCGGCGTCCCAGATAGGTCTACTTAAACCTCATCGACGAACCGGATGAGTCCACTTGCATACTTAAAGTATTTCTAAATCTCTTTAAACATTTGAAAGCAGCAATATCATGTACTCAACATATCACTGAAATCATTAATATGAATTTCACTGAAACCATTAATAGCAGTCACTTTCAATAACATTTCAAAAATAACCAATCAAATATTTTGGGCTCAAATTTAGAAAGGTAGCAGTTTGTAAAGGCATTCTAGCATAATTGCCAGTTTAGTATGTATAGAAAAACTCTTATAGAATTTCAAGAATACGGAATTATCACAATTTATGAGATGTCAATTCGCAATTAAACATTTCACAACAATGTTATAATCAATTGCAAAAATATCAGTTTTTAAATAATAAGGCAGTCATTGCACATGAAATTTACAATGTCTAAATATTCAAAAACAGTAGAAAGAAATCTCACAATTTTACTAACAACAGAAATATCACATTTATTTCTAATACTTTTATTTCTAAAATTTTCTAACAATAGACAAGAAAAATAAATAAATAAATTTATTTCTAAGAATTTACAGCATTTAAAATTTATAATATTATAATTTTATTAAAAAGATCATTTTTCAAAATAATGAGGTCACTTGCGCATAAAATTTATCGCGCTTAAAATTCATGATAATAAGCAGAAATAATTATTTCATTTCATTTTTAAAAAGAACGGATTATTTTTCAAGATAATGAAGTCACTTACCTAAAATATTTGAGACGGAGCTTCCGATAAAAATTCGGCTAGAGAGAGATCTTGAAATTTTCTAGGGTGGGAGTCCTCGCCTCACGTATTTAAATTCTTAGGATACTGTATTATATTCTTTTATTAAGTTACACCTCACACATGAGGTGTAACCGTTAAATTACACTTTAAACGCTTAACGCCCACGTCCTTAGTGGACGTGGCAAGAGCAAGGCAGCAAAAGCTTTAAACCAAAAGCTTTTGAAAATAGTGATGGTCCTTAAGGACCATCATGCTCATACGAACCATCACTTATTAAAAGTTTCCCCTTTTTTTTTTTTTTTTTGAAATTTTAGAATTATTACAATGGCTATAGACATCAGATGTATGAGTTCTATGTCAGTAAGCTTTCTTTGTTAAGCGTGTCAATGAGCATGCACGTGTACTCAACACGCATGCACATGTACTCTACCCGCGCACGAGTAGCTAGAGTTAAGAGCTGGCTAGCTAGTAGCAAGTGCGCAGCTAGAGCTAACTAACAGCGAGTGAGTAGCTACATCTAGCTAGTAATATCACTCCACCTCTTTTTCTCTAAGCCGAAAGTGGTGAGTTTGATTCCTCTTCGTCGCTCTCGGGTGGGGATGACAAGCTGAAGGAGGCGATGGCACTAGAGAAAACATACTTTGGCTTTGGTCCCGATCAACCAGGTTCATCCTCGAACTCCCTTTCTGGTTTTTAATGAATTTCTTATCTTGGAATGTTAGGGGTCTTGGTCATCTGAGTAGGATGAAGGATCTATAGTTACTTGTCTCTAAATATAGGCCAATTGTTTTGTGCCTGCAAGAAACTATGCTCCCTAATCCCAGTGCTTCTGGGGCTCGGGACGTATGGGGTACTAGGGCTGTTGCTTTTTATGGGATTGATGCTTCTAGTGCATCGGGTGGTTTATGGGTTATTTGGGATCCTTTGGTTTTGGTGAATTTTGAAAATGTTACTAAGGATTGCTTCTTACTAGTGGGTTTCCATGGTCCGAAAGTGGGTTTATCCTGGGGTTTTTTGAATATGTACGGGCCCACTATGCCTGCTCTTGAAGAAAATTTTCTTAATGACCTTACTTATGTTATTCAGTCTTGTTCTTATCTTGCGGTGGTTGGTGGGGATTTTAACTTTATTCGATGGTCGGATGAATATCTGGCGTGTACTCCTATTAATACATCGATAATAATGTTTAATGGGTTTATTGAAAATAATTCTTTGCTAGATCTCCCCATTATTGGTTCTAAGTTCACTTGGTCCAATAACAGTATCACTAATCTATTCATGTCGAAATTAGATATATTTTGATATCAGTGGAGTGGATGGAGGAGTCCCTCTTGCGTCTGTGAAAGCATTACCCATAATCTCTTCAGACCATTGCCCCATCTTACTGAAAATGGGTCTATTAAAGGAAGGGCCGAAAACTTTTCGTTCGGATGTGGGCTGGCTAGAAGAGAAAGATGTTGTTAAATTGATTAAAGGAACTTGGGATAACACTGTTGTGGAGGGCACTTTGGATTTCCAAGTACATAGAATGTTTTTGAATGTCAAACATAAGCTGATTGCTTGGAAGAAAGAGAATAAATTTGATATCAATGCTAGAATTGATGGTGTTCTTGCTGATATAGAATTGTTAGATCTCAACATCCAATCGACTGGTGTGCTTTCGGAACAATCTATGCTGGATCGATGTTTGAAAATTAAGGAACTAGAGAAACTTCGTAGGTCAGATGAAGTCTATTAAAGACAAAGGTCTAGATCAAAGTGGTTAAAAGAAGGGGACCTTAATACACAATTTTTTCATGCTATTATGAGTGCTAAAAGATGACAAAATGATCTATCTAGCTTGTCTATTCTTGAGATTGGTTCTGAAGATAAGAGTGCTCTAGAAGAGGCAATCATTAACCATTTTAAGAAGGCCTTTACTGAAGAAGTTAAACTCTCACCCTCATTTAGCATAGTTCCTTTTAAAGTGCTATCGGTTGAGATGAAAATCGCATTGGAAAGGGAGGTCTCTATGGAAGAGTTGTGTAACGCTGTGTTTACTATGCCTGAGGACAAAGCTCCAAGTCCTAATGGTTTTCCCTTAGCTTTTTTCCTTAGATTTTGAGATTTGGTGAAAGGTGAATTGCTGGATTTTGTTCGAAGCTTCCTGATTAGAGGAGAGATCTGCAAATAAGTGAATTCTACTTTGGCTCTCATCCCCAAGAGGTCTATGATCTCTGATTTGTCTGACATTAGACCAATCAGTTTACTTATCATTCTTTATAAAATAGTTGCGAAGGTTCTGAATGAGAGACTGACAATGTACTTATAGCTCAAGAATGTACTTATAGCTCAAGAATGTATTCATTCTAAAGTCATGAGTAAAAAGTTTGGTGTTCTGCTTAAATTGGATATAAAAAAGCTTATGATCGAGTTGAATGGGGAATCTTGTTGGAAATCATGAAGGCTATGGGTTTCGATGATCGATGGAGAAGTTGAATTTTTGGATGCCTATCCTCTACACATTTCTCGGTGTTATTTAAAGGCAATCTGATTGGTTTTTTCAAAGCTTCTAGAGGCTTTCGACAAGGAGATTATCTCTCTCCTCTTTTATTTACTATTTATGTTGAGTGCTTTAACTTGATGTTAAGCATAGTGGAAAGATTGTGTCACTTTTTGGGGTTTCAGCATCGCAAACTCTGATATTGTAATTTCTCATTTGCAATATGCTGATGATACTCTTATTTTTTGTGATGTTAATCCTCTTCAAGTTAAGAATATTGCCAGGTTCTTGGATATTTGTGAGGTCACTATTGGCTTTAAAGTTAATTTAAACAAATCTTCCATGGTTGGCACAAACTATACTGAGTTAGTGATTACATCTTTGGCTAGTGTGATGGGATGTAAAGTGGGTTCTTTTCCTCTCACTTATTTGGGCCTACCTATTTTTAATTTAAGACTTTCCATTGTTGTTTAGGATAGAGTGCTTAAGAGAATTCAATTCAAATTAGATATTTAGAAGCACAAGCACCTGTCATTGGGGGAAAGGGTGACTCTTCTTAGGTCATGCTTGGCCAATCTTCCAGTATATCAGATGTCTTTGATAAATATGTCAGCCTCGATTGCGAAAAAGATAGAAAAGATGATGCTGGATTTCCTTTGGGGCTCAAATTATGACTTGAGAAAGTTTCATCTTCTTAGATGGAATAGAGTGTGTACCCCAGGGAAAGAAGGTGGAATAGGGATTAGAAGTATTAAACTTGTGAATCAACCTCTCTTATATAAGTGGTGGTAGCGCAGTCTTCATTTAAAGGATCATTTGTGGTACCAAGTCCTAGTTTCTAATTATGGTTTGGGTAGATATGAGATTTGGTTAGGTGGAGGCAGAGGGAAGGATACCTCGAAGATGTGGAGGACTATCGTTAATTGTAAGCTTATGATTTCAGGTTATTTTAGATGGAATGTAGGCCATGGTAACAAAGTTTTATTTTGGCATCATAAGTGGATGGGGGATTACAATCTTAAGTCAGTTTTTTCAGAGCTGTTTGGGATTGTTACGAGACCTAATATGAAAGTTAGTGAGGCGGTTGATAGAAGGGGTGACAATATATCCTGGAATATTTTTTTTGGGATATAGTCGGTTGAACAACGTCTTACTTTCTCAGTGGTGTGCATTGATAGAACTTTTGGATAAAGTCTATATTTCGCTGAATGCAGAAGATGAAATGGTATGGGAGATTGAAAGTGATGATATTTTCTTTGTTAAGTCATGCTATAATCTCCTCTTTCATGACTGGTGGAGATGGTCCTGCCCTCAGTTTGCCCAGGTTTTGAAATGGCCGATACCTTACAAGGTTCAAGTCTTTATTTGGCTGCCTGCTATGAACAAGGTCTTGACTATTGTTAATTTGATTAAAAGGGGTAAGATTTTACCGAATGTATGCCTATTGTGTAAATCTGATGGCGAGTCTAGTGTGCATCTCTTCATTCACTGCCCTTTCAAAGCGCGTATTTGGTATTGGCTGTTTGGTGCGTTAAATATAAATTTGGCTCTTCCTCAAGATGTGGAGGGGATTGTTACCCAATTGTCTTTACCTCATCTACCGAACATAGGTAAGTTTTTTTGGAAGATAGCTAAAGGATTTACACTATACGAAGTTTGGAAAGAAAGAAATAGGAGGATCTTTGAAGGGGTCTCTTTGTCTTTGTACAAATTGATTCACTCTATTAAAGGTACAATTTGGTTATGGCTATCTGTGCTAAAAGAGGGTTGGCATATTTCGAAAGTTGATGTTATGGCTAATTTACACAGCCTATTTCTTCTTGGTAGTGTAAAGAGTAGACCGAAATGTATTTGGATTGCGCCCCCTGTTGGGGGTCTGAAACTTAATTTTGATGGCAGCTCTTTGGGTAATCCTAGGTTAGCAGGTTTTGGTGGAGTTGTGTGTGACTATTTCGGTGACATCCTTTTTTCGTATGTGGGGCCTTTAGGTTGTGGAACCACAAATTTTGCTAAGCTTAGTGCTCTTTTCTATGGTTTAAGATTCTCATTGTTAAAAAATGTGGTAATAATTATTTTATAGAAGGTGATTCACTGTTGTAATAAGGAACATTGTATCCCATGAGAACTTCCTTTATGGTTATGGATTATGGATATGTCTTCCTCCATGATTGCTTCTTTCTCGTATGTATATCATAAAGCTAATTTTGTGGCGGATGCTTTGGCAAGGGGTGGTGCTTCTTTACCTTCTCTTGTTGTTTCTAATGATGTAATTTTCTTTCTTTAGTTTTAATAAAGGTAGTAATATTTGTCAAAAAAAAAAATCAAAAAATAAAAGTAAAATATGAAATAAGTAATCTCTTATATGTAATGCGATAGGTACTATGGCGTTCCTAAAATGTGATTAAAAGGTTGGAGGACATGCATTTTAGAAAGGGAAAAAAGCAAGCGGCAAAGAGTTCCAGTTTGAAGAGTGTTTTAAAAACCTGGGATTAGTGGTTTGAATCGGGCAAAGAGTTCCAGTTTGAAGAGTGTTTTAAAAACCTGGGATTAGTGGTTTGAATCGGTTATCAGTTTAATTGATGCAGAAAAAAGTGTATGGAAATTGAAAAAATCAAAACTTTAGAGTTTGGGATTTTTTTTGTTTCTTTTTACATGGATTGGTACCCCACTTGTTTCGATTCAAACCGGTTGATCCGATCCACTTCTTAAAACATTACTAGACATCCTTGGTTAACTACTAGGGCTAGGGATAAATTTACTACCATATTGTATTATAAGGCCATTTATCTTTCTTACCAGGAGGTCACAATTACTTCTAGTTCGTTAGATGTCAAATTGGATGGCTTTGGGGTACGTCATAAAGTTCGAGAAATTTTTTTTGGAACTCTAATTCTAGTCAATAACACTCTTATAACCGCTCAATTTAAAATCCGATGGACAAAAGTGATTATGACCTATTTGTACCAAAAGTAAATAATCTCCTTATATACTTTTCCATTTACCATAATAAATTAGTAATTGTAGAGTAAGTAGTGGGGCTATGTTCCAAAAATACAATGGGAAGGGAACCAGGATAGCTTAGCCCAATCCACGATAGGCTAGGTCTAGGTTCCCTCACGATGCCCTTCAGGGTTGCTCCTTACCAGTGTTGGAAAAAACGACTAGGTTGAACTGGACGCGGCTAGGTTACCCGGAACCAGCCCATGGGAAGGGGGGGGGGGGGGGGGGGGGGGGGGGCAATTAAGCTCGGTTTGGTGGTCAAGTTACCAAGTTTGAAAAATTTTCAGAAAAAAAATTAAAAAATAAAATAATTTCTCGTATTTTTTGGATTATTTTTAAAATACACTAGGTCTCAAATTGATTTTTCAAAATTTATTTTTTAGTACATTTTTAACCTCATTTAGATGTTTTTGTTTAATTTTACTCTAAACATATCTTTCATTTTTTTTTTTGAGAGTTTTTTATTTCTTTTATTTTGTAAATACTATTTTCTTAGCTGGTACCTGCCTGAACTACTTCTAGGTTACCTAGACCCGGCCCATTGCGAGGTTCCATTCCCGAGTCGTATTTACCTACACTGCGCCTTACTGCTTAAGGCTTGCAGGATTAGCGGGGCTGAGCTAGGGCCCCAATCATAAGGCCTGGTGGGCGGGCTTTTAGTATGAACTAAGATGTTGCATCAAGCCCAACTGCCCTTCTTGGACCTCTTTAAAGTGTGGAAAAACACCTTATAAACTGGTCCCATATAATTTGAAGAGGATATAATATGCTCCCTTGGGAGCATACAATATAATTACTCCCTCAGGAAAAACACTAATTTGGGAGTTTTATTATTATTTCTATAACGTTTCGGCATCCATCTAATTATAACTAGATGATTATTTTCGAAGAGAATTTTTTTAACTTCATAAACATCTATATCATTCTTTCCAAAAATTAGATGGGGTGCAACGTTCGGATGAGATTTTTTTTTTTTTTAGGCACATGGAGAGTAGGAGTTAAAATCTTTTTTCTTGGCGATCGTATGCCGAATTCTAGATATCACATCCCTGAATTTTGAGATAAAAAAGACATCCCTGTAGTAAGTTTTGCTCAAGGGAGTAAATGGATAGTATAGTCTAATAGAAGTAGGAAATCTTTTGACATGAAGTACATGATCATCATCAATGGTTGGAATCAGACTTCCTATGTTTAAACAACAAAGATTGAAAAGTCCAAGTTTATGAATAGTATGCATGGACTATGCTTCATGGTCATAAAAAATTGGGTGAAGTATTTTCACTACTCTTCCTATGTGGTTGACCTTTTATTGATTAGAGTGTTCTAGCAAAACTCCAAAAATACCTATCAATTTACTTATCTCTTACCAATAGCCAAATAGTATTGATTTAGGCATTTTCAAAGAAAAGTTCTAAAAAAAACCATATATCATTAAAATCGGTTTCATGTCACTGAACTCACTATTGTCCTCCTTTTTTGGTGAAGCCTATGAGGATGACATCATGAGATTTCACTTTGGGCTTCATGGTGTTTTTTTATTGTAACTTAGAGCCACAGGGTCATTGGTAGGGTTTGCATTAAAATGGAATATAAAATGAAATATTAGGTTGACCACATTATAGAACTAAATGGTTATCTTTTTTATTTTTATTAATAGTAATTGATAATTATACTAAAAGTGCCCTTGAGGTGACACCCTCCAGGAAATGAGGTAATTTAAAACTATTTAAAAAGAATTTTGGGGTGTATTGGGCTTGATAAAGAGAAGGCAATAAATGCATGTAGATATGTTTTAAAGTTAAGAAATAAGTGTCTTCACTTTTGAAGGACCACGTGTGGGAAACTATGAACATTCATTTATAGATTTCAATTTGACTATAATAAAGGTTCTTGCCTGAGTCTATGATAAGTAGCTTTCATGAATATCAAAAGAATATTTAAATTTCACCTATTGGAAGTGATATTAATAAGGTGAAGCTTCCCTGACTTTTCCACTTCATATTGAATGAATTCTATTACTGGGAAATAGAAGTAAGAACCGGTTTTCTAGAGAGAGAGAAAGAGAACCTTGCAAAGAAGAGAGAGCGAGAACCTTGCAAAGATGACAAGTCAACAATGGCAGGCTGGAGCCTCAAAGAAAGGGCCTTATCTCACCCCTACGAGTTTCTTGAGATTGTTTCAAACTTTTAAAAGAGCATTTGCACGAGAGCAATTCTCATGTAAGGAAAGAGAAAAATCAAATTTGATTACTAAGCTGTTGATTATCAACATAAAAAAAAGGCACGTTAGCTGAAGTATTTTTTAAGGAAAAGTATATAAATAAACTATTTACTTTTAGTTAGTGGTGGCAATGGACCTGACCAGACTTGGGATCCAATGGGTCGATCTGACCTTGGATCCGGGTTAGAAACTGCATTTCTGTATATTTGGACTTTAAGCCCCCATAAAAGATGTACTATTGATCTTATCATGGATGTGAACTCGAGTCCCAATTTATAGGGTTACAAAAAAAGTAATATATACAATGAATCACCTTTTTAATATGGGTACGCATAAGAAGAAGAAAAATATTACACCTAGCGTACCAAAAAATAAGTGAAAGTTCCTATAATTTTCACACTTCCCTCTCAAACTCAAGATGAATTAAGATAAATCAACCTGCCTTTGGACAACTAAAGGCAGGCCTTAGTAACAAAGCAAGAGCCATATGCAAATTAGTGATCCACAAAAACCGATGCCTCAAACAGAGCGGTCTCCCATAACAACAAATCAACATGCCTCCAGAACATACATAATCGAGTAACGAAAAAAACTCGATCTTCACATAGGATTGAGTAACAGAAAACTCAATAATTAAACATAAACAAGTAACGGAAACTTGATCATCAACTAGGATCGAGAAATTCGATCATCAAACATGAGGCACTTGAAAGAGCCAACAGAAATCAGCGAAAGATCAACAAGTATAATTGGACCTTAGATTCGGAGTTGAGAACAATAAGATCCAAAACAGATCAGAGAATCGAAACACGTCTCGACAGAGAGACATATCACAAAGTTGAAACAAGACTCGGTAGCTATTTTGTAGATGGTGCAGATCGACCGTTTTCAAAGGCCATGTACAAATTGTATGATCACCCCGAGATGTGATTAAGAAACTTGATCCCAGATCAAAACTCAGACTTGATCTAATCGGTAGGAAGCTGAATGAGAAAGCTTGTGTAAATTGACTAGAGGACGAAAAAAGAGAAGGGAGCACTGTGAGCACGAGAGATATTTCTAGAGAGAGAAGGTGTTAATGCAAAGTTTAGGAGGCAAAACGGTTTGAAAGAAAAGGTGCTAATGCAAAGTGTAGAGGCAAAACACAAGGGGTTTGCAATTATCTTTGCAAAATATTTGAACAGGGCAGTTATATGTACGATGAGTTCTATATGGAACGAGTTCATGAATGGTAAACAAAAGGGAATAAAAAGAGAGAGAGAGAGAGAGAGAGAGTTTTACCAAATCAAGGGTAGAAGTAGTGAGGCGATCCTCAAAAAATAGTGCGGCAATTAGAAAGAAGGAATTGCAATCTTATAGAAAAAGGTGATCGGAGTTGATGATCGATCTCAAGCGATAACTGATTCAGGTTAGTAGCAGTAAATGCAAGACGTTTCGATAACCTTGCTCTGATACCATGTTAGAAATTGCATTTCTGTATATTTGGGTTTTAAGCTCCAATAAAAGATGTATTATTGATCTTATCATAGATGTTAACAAAATCCTTAATTTATAGGGTTACAAAGATATGTGCTAATAAAAAAAGTACCATATGCAATGAACCATATTCCTAATATGGGTACACATAAGAAGAAGAAAAATAGTGTACCCAATATTGTACCAAAGAATAAGCAAAAGTTTCACAAGTTATAGGGTATATGATGGAAATGATGTATCTTTAGGCATCCACTAGGTGTTCATATTGTTACAATATGGGCAACATTTATAGTATTATTGGCGAAAAGAGAAGCTTAAAGTCATAGGGTATATGATGGTAAAAAAATAGCAAAAAAAAAAAAAAAAAGAAGCTCATAGTCATAAGGTAGCAATAGATCCAACCAGTCCCGAGTCCTGATGGGTAGACCCCAGACCCAATAGATCCGGATATGAGTCTAAATTTTGGACCTGAATACTATTTGGGTCTGGATCTAGTCGGAACGGACCTGTTTAGTACAAGGATGTCACAATCGCTCCTGTCTGCCAAATTTCAAATTAGCTCATTGCAAATGTGTCGTTGACTAAATCTAAAGTTCTAAAAAAAAAATTTCTTGAACTTAATGATACATCCCAAGCTATCCAATTTGACATCTAATGCTTAAGAGTGATTATGAACTCCTTATAATAATAATAATAAATCCTATCATAGTATACAATCCCATTTTTTAAAAGGTTCGTATGCTATAGTGCTATTTGGTTTCTTATCTCTAGTACCTCTTCAACCATCTGATGACAACTAGGCCTCGCAATGGGCCAGAAGGCCATGCTACGCTCACCCAACAAGGCCAAGACTAGAGTTGGGCCAACGTACTTATCTTGCAGTATTTGTCTTGCAGGGTTGCGTTTTGGCCGGGGTCTGAATTTGAAGATTAATATGAATGAGGAAATTGTGATTCTTGTAAAAAAAAAAAAGGAAAAGGAAAGAAAAGAGAAGAGAAAAACCGAGGCCGGCCCTACTAAAAGACCAAGTCTGGGTCGATGTAGTCTATTGCATGGCATAGTGACAACAATGAAGGTTTGATGTGTACTATTTGTCAGCTCGAATTAAGATGAAATTTTTTAACATACTTTGAGAAAATGAACAAATTCTACTCCTTCCCATCCCTTGTATACAAAAACCAGATCATAGCGTAGTTTGGAAAATTTTTAGGATGACCTGGGAATTTATCTTCATATCTAATTATAAAGTCTTACACTCAAAAAATGGTTTAAATCAAGTAATCTATAATCACATAAAAATCTTGAAAATAGACCTCCATAATATGTTACAAAATGCATTATTTTTTAGACTCAATTTTTTTTTCTCCATATTTATACATCTTGATGTCGAGATGATCAATCAAAGTGTTTTTCAACTTCAAAATAGTCTTTTATGATAAATTTTTTAGGTACACCTTAATACTGCAAATTTAAGGTCGCAATAAACCTTTTCAAGAAAAATAAGCAATTATACTAAAAGAAAATGTAAGGAAATATATTCAAGAAATAATCTTTGTGTGCACCGCCTACGTATGATTAAGAATATATATGACATCATTTCTCAACCATCCGATCGCAATGAAAAATTGTTATAGCTTCAATCACAACGTTACAAGTTAGTTTTTGCATTTGACTTTGATTGAACGGCTTAAAGCATTTGATTTTTATTTTGTTTAGAAATCAAGTAATTTCAAAACGTTTTCTCTTCTCAGAGTGGTATATCTAATAACGAAAAAATATTTCTGATAAGAATGATCCATATAACTTGTAAGGGTATTTTGATCTTTTTATTTTATAGGTAATTTTTGTTTTTGAATTTACCGCCACAAGGGTGGGTACATCCCAAATTTCATGTGACCATGATTTATAAGGAAATAATTAAAAACAAAACCGCATTAAACATGACGTTGTGCCTAAAGCTAACCTATTGTTCATTTAAATCTGATGGCTGAGAATAACAATTCACATGTGCTTTATATGTGCGCCATGCAGTATGTGGCTCGAAAAAAGAATTTGTACGCTTTAGTATTATTTCTAAGGCATGGCCGAGTTGAAGAAAAAGAAAGAGAGATTTGGATCGAAAGAGCTTGCCATTTCAACTGATCATATCATAACCCATAAAAGATGATCCCTTCTATCAAATTCTAATACATATATACACAAGTGAGAATACTCGGGTAAACTTTACACTGTTTACACAAACCAATTTTCGGCGAAAAAGATAAGGGATTCTCAACTTTGTTCCTTGTAAGGAGTCCAAATCAACTTGCTCACATCGACCTCGAGACCACCACGGCCTGCAGCCTTTAGGTGGCGATCCAAGACCTTAGGATCTGCGCAAATTGCATGCTGCCCTTTCCTGTACTGAATCAGCTCCAAGTTTTGTAGGGTGCTCAATATATCATCTGCCTTAATAGCGGTCATATCACTAAGTTCCTAAGGAAAGAAAGAACAATACAATTCAGCATACGAAATAATATCCCAATATATGCCTGAGTATATTATTAAAGAACCCTAATAGATATTCTCTCTTTTGCCTCTGAGAATGGGATGACTTCCAAACCCAAATGCTTTCTTACAATGGAGGGAACACGGGAATTATTTCAAACATTAATAAGAGTCCATACAACTGATTTATCAAGAGTATAGCTGTATATGAGTAAATTGATTTTGAAAATTCCTTCAGTTCAATATTTATAGCAGATGATTCTAAAACACCACACATAAATGTGACCCCATAGTGCAGTTTCAACATTTGCTTTCATTGTTTAAAACATATTGAACATTTTCTGTAAAGCATGTCCCAAAATATGAGAAAGATTTAAACTCTTTAAAAAAAGATCGGTGGCCCGGATCACGCATCTGGATTTCCGGTTTGGCGGATAGGCAATCAGGTCTACCGAACCTGTCATTAAAAAATTAAAAACACTCAAAAATATGTTTTTAAAAAATGGGGCTGGTTCTGATAGAGAATCGGCTGCAATCGGCTGTGTCAAGGGGGGGGGGGGGGGGGCGGGGGGGGATTCATCCCCATTGATTATTGATCCGGATTGGGCAATTTCGATCTGGATCAGTGTATTTTCAAACCTTAATATAGGGTAATAGGTCATGTTGCATTCACACGACTACTAAGGACATGGCGGGTAAGCAATGATCATTTTGTCAAGTGGAGGGCTGGGCATGGCAAAGCTTGGGGGGGAGGGAGGGTTGTATGAGAAGTTGAGAGGTTACTTTTTTTAGAGAAGTTGAGAGAGTTGAATAGGGAGATAAATAGGGAATCAGGGGGGACTTCATTTCTGCTTTTTATCAGAGATAAGTTTGGAGTGATGCAAGGTACCTAAAGAGGACCCAGTGCAAATTCTCGGGAATTTATCATAGAGACCCCCATATGCCATGTCGATGTGCTTATTTCGAAGGACTTCATTTCTGCTTTTTATCAGAAATAAGAGTCATACAAGGTACTTAAAGAGGACCCAGTGGAAATTCTTGGGAATTTATCATAGAGACCCATATGCCATGTCGATGTGCTTATTTCAAAGGCGTGGTCTTGAAAGCAACTAGGACTTCATAACCATTAATTAGTCTGGTGGCTTCCTTTTATAAGATTATTTTTGTTAAAGTTCATCTTAGTTTTTAGCCTTTTCAGTGACAATGTTTCTCCCTGATAAGCAAATTTTGATGGGCAAATTTTGATGGGCATAAGAGATATGCCCTGCAAATCTCTTATTTTGGCCCTCGGTGTTTAAATTTAACACAGAGAAGAAAAGGAATTGCAAGCAATATCACACGTAACACAGGGTTTCTTGGAATACAAGATGGAGACTAAGATTAGGTAACTATGGAATTAGATGGATAGAGTGTGTTCAAATTTTTATCTTTTTCTCTTCTGTAACTTTAAGTGTTCTCTTCTATGTCATATTTAAACGATCTCCCAAAAGCCACTAAGGCTAACATGCCAAACATTCCAGCTGCTATATATCTCTAGCAAATATGATACCCATTTCTTTGACGGAAGAAACAATGGAAAACAGATATTCCAAATAGGGCCAAAGGTGTGTTCAGTGGTCTCAAGTGTGACTGCATAAAATAGCAGGCATTGGAGTGTATGGAAACTCTTGAGGTGTTGTCCTAAGGTAGGATTTTAAGTTGAATTATGAGTGCAGTTTGTAGGGGGAACCAGGCCACGTCGTCTTAGGGCTTATAAGGGATGATTTGATGTGGTGAAGGGTTGAAGCACTTGACTCCATTGTTAGGTTTCCCTCTCAATATTATAAGCATTTTTTGGGATTTATTCTTTGGTTCCCTCCCTGTGAATGGGGATTCTTTGGACTCCATTTGTTGAATCAGTAGGGAAGGCCCAATCCGGTAGAGATCAAACTGACCCCTAAGCTAAAACTGACTATGAAGATCTTTCAGCAAACTGACCCCTACGCTATGAAGATCTTTCAGCAAACTGACCCCTAAGCTAACTGTGCTATGAAGATCTTTCAGCAAACTGTGCTATGATGATCTTTCAGCAAACTGACCCCTAAGCTAAAACTCGAGTGACTAGAGATGGATTTCGGGAGTGGGGCATCATGTCATACTTGTAATTTTCAAGATTGACCTACTTGAAGATTTGATTGCAACATACCTCACATATGTCTCCTTTCCTCTCCAATAGAAGTCAATTTTCAACCACAAGGAACAATAAAATATCACAAAATATGAAAAATTGATATGCATTACATATCCATGTTTGTGTAGTATATGTACCTTAATGGAAATGTTACTCTTGTGCTTTTTCAGAATGTCTAGGAGAACCCTTGTCCAGTAACCCCTGTAACTCAACAACCCAAGGTCAGACAGTGGCCGTTCAGGTGTTCCAACCTTTCCTTCCTTCTTCGATAGTTCATATGCTGGTTCACAAAATCAATTTCAAACATTAGATACTTTCATAATATGAATCACAGGAAAGAAATCACAAG
This sequence comes from Amborella trichopoda, assembly GCF_054954075.1. NCBI lineage: Eukaryota > Viridiplantae > Streptophyta > Magnoliopsida > Amborellales > Amborellaceae > Amborella > Amborella trichopoda. Next base: position 56,154,721 of record NC_142339.1, read on the forward strand.
ACCTATACAAGAAACAGGTACAGTCTAAGCTAGAATCACAATGCTAAAAGCTTCAAAAAAACAAATGTTAAATAAATGCTCATACGTTTTCTTAAGTCCAAAACTAATACTCAAGAGCCAACTCAGGCGAGTTGCCTCGGACCTGCCCGAGTGAATCTGACTCAGCATGCCAAGCCTGGAACACCCCCAAGGGGTTATATATAATTGATTTGTAGTTAATTTTAACAGATATACTTGATTTAATCTTTGAGGCAATATTTTTTTTTTAATGATTTTTTTATTTTCTCTTTTTTGAGAAATAGTCTTTAAACCAATCTTCTATATTTTCATTTCCTCTTACCTTCTATATACTTTTTATGTTGTTTATCATTTTTTCTGTTTTTTTTTCTATTTTCTACTTATTTTTTAGGATTTTTCCCAATTTTCTTTGTTCGGCTCAGTGAAATCTTGGGCAAACCAACTTGGGTGCGCCCGAGTCACTCAGACTACTGGGGCCAAAGTTCCACAACCAAGCCATATTTTTGGATCCTGCTCTAGACCAATCAATGTTCCTTAATTCACGTAGACTAAAAGGAATATAGTCTACAGGATAATAAATTCGATTTGGTCCTGCTACATTATGCCGTAAATGAATGATAACACAAATGCTAATTCCCAAGAGAAACCAAAAAGACCCTAAGTTATAAAATAATAAATACTCTCATAAGAATAAAAAAAGGAAAAAAAAAAAATCTGTTTTCAACTAAAAAACTAGTGCAATTTCAAGCTCTTTAATGTCACCTGAGAAAACATTACATGAAACTCGAAAGCTCCTAGAAGATTTTCTGCTACTGCTCATGTTGAACTAAAATGTAATAGGGTGTCCAACAGTTACATGCCACTATATACTTCCTTCCAAAGGCTGTACTTACAAGAGTACAGCTGTCATATCCTGGGTGGAAAGAAGAATGTGACTCTAGTGGCAGCTAAGGCATTGGAAAGGAGATTTCTCATGCAATCCATTTCAAAACCCGGTGTTCTGTTGGTCATGCCAATGCTTAGATCCTCTGAAAAATTACCGTATGTCTGCTTGAGGTTATAAGTCCTCTCATAGATTATATCGAAAATTAGTTATCAGTTGCACAAGGTTTACAGGAATTCTGTAAAATTCTTTTGTATTTTATACTCTATGGACAATGATTGGGCTTTTGAAAAAGTGACTTTATGAGACATTGTGAAGAGTCCAACCATACAAAGCATTCTTTCAATTATAAAAAAAGGAGTTGTTATATGTGGTACATACTAAAAGACGAGAGATATGCTGATCTACACATGACATATAAACATATGAATTGTACATGGAACTCATAAATGACATGATGCTGTACGAATTTTTTCCTGAATAAATAAATATTGTGTAAAAGTAATCTCAAAACTAAACCATAATATCCAAGTGCGCTATAGTGGCAAGTCACGTCATAGCTATACTAGATATGACACACCAAATGATAACTAGGGCATTGGCTAGCATAGGAATTCATGTATCCCTGCCATAATCCAATAAACTGTTATCCCCCACCAGATGCAAATGAGAATAATAGGTTATGATAGTGAGTATCTCCTTTGGAGTTTCACTCATCACATGCACCATTCATAGATGACTCAGTTACCATTTATTTGCTACAACCTTTTGAGGTTACAACTTACAATTCATCACACTTCGTAAAGAAACAAATGGATAAAACCACTTTAAGGACTCAACCCTGCAGGAGCAAATTGGACATTTGCTCCCTCGAGCAAAACACCCACATAAAGAGAATTTATTTGATCAGAAATTCAGGGAAATCACCTCAGAATCACCAGAAGCATTACTACCAAAAACGAAACCAAAAAACAAAAAAAATATTTTGATTCACAAATACCTAGCTCCATAAAGGGACAGTCTGTGTTCAATCAGGGTGGAGGAGGGGGAGGGGTGATTTTTTTAGGCAGTTTTAGAGTGCATATTAATTTCTTTTGGGTTGCTAATATAGGTTGAGTAGATTGTGACTTCAAAATTTGAGTTCCAAAATATAATACTTGGTAGTTATTTGTATGAAAGGGCGAGCATACAGTTTGCTCCTGCTGGAGCATGTGTACTTTTCTGCAAAGATAGTCCAATTCACCTAGTTACACTTACAAAGGATCCAATGAATGCTCCCCAAAATTTCTCATGTAACAATTAATTCCATTGATACACCCCAATATAAAAATCATAATATATTTGCAAATCAAAATTAAACATTCTTTTCTCTAACATATAAACAACTGTGTCCAGAAATATATATATAAAAAAAAGAGAAATATATGCTCATGTCTCCCAAAGTATCTGTTATTATAAAAATCGCCGCATTTTTTGTATTTTATGTTAGTACGCTTTTTCCCTTTTTAAGTTTTTTTCCAAAATGCCCCCACTACAGACTTGAACCAAAGTGAACGATTTCAGGTCAAAGTTCTAAGCAACTTCTTTATTATGACTTTGGAACTTCAAGGTCCGAAGACAAGTTTGTTTTTTGTTTTTTTTTTAATGAATTTGTACCATGAAGGTCCAAAGTTAAGCTTTTTTTTTCTTCCTATTTACTAACTTCAGACCATGAAGGTCCAAACTCAAAGATAGTTTTTTACTGTGACTCGGACCTTCATGGTCTGAAGTTAAGTTTTGTCGAAATGACTTCGAATCTTCAAGGTCGAAAATCATTTTGACAATTGTTGACTTCATACCTTGAAAGTCCAAAGTCATCTCTCTCTCTCTCTCTCTCTCAATAAAGTCAACTGGCTTCCGAATTGTTTTCTCATTTCGGACCTTGAAGGTCCGAAGTGAAAGCATTTTCGGTAAAAAATAGACAGGAAGAAAAGGGGATGAACATAAAAAAAAAAATTTGGGGGGATTTTAACAGTAATGGTACTTTAGGGGGACATAAGCACAAATTTCTTAAAAACATTGTGTACCTTAAGATAATTTACCTTTGATACAAGTCATAATTACCCCTAGCAAAAAGATGCAAAAGCCAACAGTTTGTCGTGTGTCACAAAGTTCAAAATATTCTTATAGGACGTTGAGCCCGGTCAATGATAAAACCCCAACTACACGATTTTACATCCAATGGCTAAGGGTGATTGTGACCTCCTTGTACCAATGGAAAATGTTCTTATTGTATAACGTTCTATTAGAAAACAGGCAACAAATAAACTAACATCTAAAGAATGTCAATTAAAGTTGTGAAGGTAAGCAAAAGATTGAAAGCTCACAAAATGCTATTAAAAATTTTCCATATCCTTTTCTTTGGTATGGAGGAAGGGTGAGAATGCAGGCCAAATTGTAAGACTCCTCAGAGTGTTTCTCCTGCATCATCAAATAACATATTGATGTGAGAAACAAATAATATAAAAAGAACGAAAAAAACAGAAAAATCCCTTTCTTCTTAATCACACAAAAAGCAAAACGGAAATAACACTAGAAACTGGATCAACAAGGCTCAGCCTAGGAATCATGTTGCAAAATAGAATTTCACATCTCCATCCATCATAGATGTTATAAATAAAGGAACACACAACTTATCTGGCCTTTGTTTTTATGGCTGTTCTCCATTTGTATTCAGTTCTTTGTTACTAATTTGTATCGCATCCTTTATTTTTATCTATGATTTCACATCTACAAACATCATAGATCCTTTATTTTTTCTTTGTATCAGCCACCCAACAATCTTTGATTACAAGACACTAAAACATGTTCAGCGAATAATTTAAACTCAAATATGACTAAATATCTACAATTTCAGTAGGAAATCATCTACAAAACCAATTAAGTAAAATTTGAGTAAATCACTAGGTGATTTAGGAATTTGCTTTAATGCTTAAGAGAAGAGATTTTGAATCTGGAATATATTGAAATATACCCTTAAGCAAAATCAGCAAAATAAAATTGACCCCAATCAAAATTGAGGCTAGCGCACTACCAGGAGAGAAAAAGAGGGCATCAAATAGCGTTAGATTAATTGCAGGGGGTCTCCCACAACTAGTTCGACGGTTTGGAGGTCAATGATGTGCAGAAATTAGAAGTTTGACTTTGGAGAGGAAAGTAGGCTTAGTTCCAGCAGGTTTTGTATTGGTTAATTTGACACTTGTTTTTTTTTTTATTGATGGACTCTTTGAATGGAGTGTGTTTTCTGTTAGGAGGGTACGGTAAAAAATAATATAAAGGAAGAAGAAAATAGGGAAAATAAGAGATAGAGAGGAAAAAAAGATAAAGGCCGCAAAAGAAATTAAAGACAAAAAAGGGAAGAAGGAAAAAACAAGGACAAAGGAATTTGGGGAATGAAAGGGAAGAAAGGAGAGGAAGAAAGCATAGGGAAAGGAAGAGAAAGAAATTGAAGAATACCATAGGCAGGGACTTTGGGATGTGCTAGCAAGTCTTCTCTATGGCCCTCAACAAAAATAAAAAACATTACAAAGGCCTTTCTAATTTTCTTTTTTTTAATTATCAAAATTCTAAAAAAAAATTTAAATTAAATATGAACCTGTTTATTTTACCAGAATTACTGTACGGTCCAAATTTTGGGGAACTTTAGTCGGAGGTCCCTTTTCTTCTTTTTCTTTATTCCAATTTTACCCCAAGTTTGACGTTGCAAATATTAGACCACATCTTTCAGCCTAAAGCCCCAGATATTTGACATATCCATTTCAAGGGCGGTCCAATATTAGAAAGATAGGATTGTCCCATACTTGGCATTTATCTTTTGAATTACACCAGAATTATACATGCCCGATGTTGGAGATATCGAACCAAATTTAAAAATTAAAAAAAAAAATGGGGCGGTTAGATATCTCTAACATTAGACCACCTCTTGTACCCTTCATCTCTTAACAATTGGTTGATGATAAATGTGGATGCACTATGTATGGGTGCAAAATTCATGCATTTGCATGCATTTTGCTCAGATACATAGTGCATTCATGTGGATCATGGATAAAGAGTATTACATGCAACTTTCTCACATATATGCATGAATGCCTACATACATAGCACACCCACATGGATCATCAACTAGTGTTAAGAAATGTTTAAAAAGGGAATAAACGCGGTCCAATGTTACAGATGTCAAAATGCCCCAATTTTTTTTTGACGAATTTGTAATTCGGTCTGAAGTCTCCAACATCGGACCAATATAATTCAGAAAAAACAAAAAAAAAAAAAGCCACATATGGGGCGTTCTGATGCTTCCAATATCGGACCACCCAAAAAATGGGTCGTTCCAATAATTGGGGCATTTGAGTGCTCCAAAAACCACAAAAACAAAAAGTAAATCCAGTCCAATGTTTGCAACATCAGACTAGGGGCAAAACTAGAATAGAAAAATGAAAAAGAGGCACCTCCTGTAAAATTTCCCAAAAATTAGACTCGACTGTAATTCTAGTAAACTAAACCAGTCCGTGGATAAATTTCCAAAACATAAATCTCTCTTTTCATTTTATATACAGTTTAATTTAAACACAATGACCAAAATACCCTAATTAAAATAAAATCAATAAAGGAATAAACTGCTCTTAAAAACTCTACAACTCTAAAGGACATAAATATCCCTAGACAACTAAAAACAATTTAAAAGACCAAATAACCCTAATTCCATTCTCCAAAAAGAAGATTACAAATAAGAAAATAAAACTCTAACTGCATTAATAAATAAGTCTCACATTTGCACCTAAAAGAGTTAATTAAAATAAAAAAAGATAAAATAAACTATTGTATTAAGAAGTGTGCCTTAAGGACCAACACACCACTAAGCCATACTTTCATCCTATATGGGGGTCTTGTTAGTATAATGAAAAAGATCCCTCATGATGGGTTTCTGTTCTATGAATCTAGATCATGCATACCAGGGAATTCCTTCCATGAAAGTTTTACTCTTGTGCAACATTATCTGTAACAATCCTAAACTTTCAAAAAAAAAAAAAAAAGGGGACAATAAACTTTTAATAAGTGATGGTCCATATGAGCATGAAGGTCCTTAGGGACCATCGCTATTTTCAAAAGCTTTTGACTTAAGCTTTTCTTATCTTATAATGTGGCTTGTAGTTTCTCTTACGTGTTGGCCCTTGACAATCCACTATGACGTGTAAGTAAATTAAATGTGCCACCTTCCTATGGTATAACCATGAGATGCGTCTTTTTAACTGAAACTTTTATCACTGAGCTCTTGTGCATACTGATTCCATAAGATCTACTGTAACGGGCGGCCTTTTAGTGCCCCAACCAACAAACACAAAAAGCATCAATTTCGTGAGTGATTATAAGTAAGTGACATCGTCTTCCTGAAAAATAGTCTATGTTTAATAAATAGTGATATTTCCGTCTAGGATCTTTATTTTATCAGTTTTATGTGTAAATGACCTCATTGTCTCGAAAAATAATCCATTCTTTTTAAAAATAAAATGAAATAATTATTTCTGCTTATTATCATGAATTTTAGGTGCGATAAATTTTATGCACACACGACCTCATTATCTTGAAAAATAATCTTTTTAATAAAAATTGTGATATTTTATTTATGTTAGAAATTTTAAATACTATCAAATTATTAGAAATAAATGTGATATTTCTGCTTTTAGTAAAATTGTGATATTTCTTTCTACTGTTTTGAATATTTAGACATTGTAAAATTCATGTGCAAATGACTGCCTTATTATTGACATTTTTGCAATTGATTATAGTATTGTTGTGAAATGTTTATTTGTGGATTGATATCCCATAAATTGTGATAATTCTGTATTCTTGAATTTCTATAAGAGTTTTTCTATGCATATTAAATTGGCAATTATGCTAGAATGCCTTTACAAACGACTACCTTTCTAAATTTGAGCCCAAAATATTTGATTGGTTATTTTGGAAATGTTATAGAGAGTGACTGTTATTAATGGTTTAAGTGAAATTCATATTGATGATTTCAGTGATATGTTGAGTACATGATATTGCTGCTTTCGAATGTTTAAAGAGATTTAGAAATAATTTAAGTATGCAAGTGGACTCATCCGGTACGTCGGTGAGGTATAAGTGGACCTGCAGGGATTAAGTGGATCTATCTGGGACGTCGATAGGGATTAAGTGGACCCATCAGGACGCTGATGGGGTATATAGGTGACCTACTTGGGACGCCAGTAGGGTATTTTGTGAAATCCTTTGAATTATGCACTCCCGTTAAGAGTGTTATAAGCATTTCAATTACTCGGATCATACTTAATTATGCATTTATTGAAAGTGAAACTGTTGATGCATTTCTGTTAATAGATCTCATTTTGGAAAATATTGATATCTTTCAATCATGATTATTTTTAGGATTATGATGATCACTTACTGAGCAGCCAAACTCATCAAACTATGGTAAACATTTTTTCAGGATAACTGCGGATTCATTTTGAGTGCTAGTCAAGATCAACCTTGGAAGATACCGTTGTTGTGCTAGCTTTCTTTATTTACTTTGTAAGACCTCGCCACTGTAAATTTGTCCTATCAATAGATGTATACATGTTTTGTCTGTCACATCTCAGGAATAACAGTATTGTAAATTCATGGGGTGTGACATTAACCTTCTCTCATAAAAAGAACAAAGAACAAACATCAATCTTGAATTGCATAGTGGGGGTCTGGTTGACTACTGAGTTGGTAGAGGAGAGGTATTTTGGCCTAGGTTGAGGTGTGAAGTGAAGCAATATGTGGATGTGGATCAGTGGCTTGCTTTCCCCTCGCATGAAAAAAATGAAAACACTAATGCGTTGCACTTTGGTTGTTCAATGTGAGGATTTGAAGGGGGTCCAAGTGCGGTACACCCAGACGTTTTACTATGGGTGTTTTACATAGTAATGCGTTGCACTTTGGTTGTTCAATGAGAGGATTTGAAGGACGTTTTACTAAGTACTAATATTATATATTTCTATATTTTATTTATACATGGATGTGTCTACTTGTGCTTTAATGTTTGGGCAATGTTTATGGCAGTTAGACAGATGTCAGAAATGGACACCTGTGTGCATGTCTGGTAACAAAATATGTAGTACAATGTTTGTATTTTCCTTGTTTACTAAATGTATGGTTACATGCGCTCCAAGTGAAATATCCTTCTTACACAAAGCCTAGGCAACAATAAACCAGATTCATAGTTTACAAGAGATCAGCAAGGATTATCATAAGCACAGCACACAACATTTTTATAATGATAAATGCATGCGACAATTACCTTTGAAAAGTACCCCACCATATGGCATCCTCGGTCATCACATTCACAAAGAATGTAGAAAAGGAACAAATCAACATCATAATAGAGTGTCTTGTGGTCAAGAAACAACTTTGCCAGATAGCACAAATTCTGTGTATATACCTTGTTCTTCTTTCCATCAACCTGTCCAGAAAAGAAACAATTTACTGTTAGGAAGCTTCTGAAGACCAAAATATAAATATAAAAAAAATCAGAAATTTGAGCTGCAACAGCTAAACCACAGTTCCAAATCCAGAAGGCAGTAGTGGACAGCAACAATTAAACGGCAACTTTAACATTTGTCCACAAAAAACAATCATAACAATGACGATCGACAACAAAAGATTGGATCAAACTCACTTTCCAAGTTGAACAGTCTTAACCACAATAGAGTCATGTGTCTTAGCAGAAATTAAACGAATAGGAACTGAAACAATAAATGTCCCCGGTAATTTTTTTAATTTGAAAATGAAATCTAGAGTGATCAACAGAAGCACAGGAAACTCCTAATTACAATAACACCTTACAGCTTTTGTGAGTTACTGAAATGAAGCCTGAATTCTGCCATGCCCTCGTTAATCTGATGTTTAGAGGCTGAAACTACTGGTTCTATGTCTAGAAAAAATATTATTACCATCTTTTTCAGTTAGAAAAGTTAATTGTGCACTAGTAAAAACCAAAAACACCATAAACTGCCCCTCAGAAGTTGCAGCACTTCAATACTCAATGTTGCTTCACAGATCCAACAACCTTTCTGAAAGACTCATCTTAAAGGAGGGTTAGAGAGGAATCAATAATTCAACAGGCAGGTACGAATAACAATGCTCGAAATTTTCAGTTCCTAGACTGACCAGAAAAGTTTTCAGGCTCGAAAACAGGGGCTTCATTGTTGATGATAGATGAGGATTTGTGACAGACAACATGCAGTAACAGCTATTCCTGTGTGTGAAGTGAGACAACTCCACCCACATAAGATTAGTGTCGAAGTGAAAAGGATGGCTTCCTTTCTTGAGCATTATCGGCAGGTCAGGGACCTCATGTTCAGGGGACTCCATTTTTGGGAAAGGGAGAGCATCCATATTGGTGGTCAGTATCAAGAGGTACAGAAAATCATGAAGTGCATTGGGAAAGGGATTTTCACCTCATGTTCGACTGTACCTCTTGCAAGGGATTGACCTAATTACAGTACGACTGATATAACTGGCCATAGATTTGACACGAAGTGCATAAAGGAAGAGGACAGGGTAGGAAAGCTATTTGCTTTTACGTGGGAAAGATTTTAAATGGGAAAAATCTGATCTCTAGGGCCTAATAGAATGGACTTAATAGTTCTATGCTGGAAGTTGATCACAGGACAAGTACAATGGGGAGTCCTAGGAGGGTCACTGAAGTCACTTCAATGGGATCGTAATGCTGGATCACAAGTGATAGGAGTATCATGCTGGCCATAAGTAATGTGGATTAGGCTTTATATATCTTCTAGGGCATCACATGTTCATTATTGAATCATACTACGACATATCAGGAACCAAAACAAAACCACCATCATATTTCTTTTTGAAGAAAAACAAAATGCATCATATTAGTTTGAAAAATGAAGAGACTTGTCTCATTTCATAAACAAGGTACATGTCATTACTGCAATCATATTACCCAAAGCAATGGATAACAAGAGAGACTTACCTCGAACATTGACAATGTGCCACTGCGGTAGATCTCATCACCAGGGGGATGCTTGAGATCACACTTTCTCTACATTAAACAAAAAGAAAAAGTAAGTAAACTACAAAACTTATTAACTAATGCAAATTTGGAAGTTCAAAAATGTCTCAAACATGCAATTTCAAAATATATAAATCAATGGTGAATAACTCATGATCATAAAAGAGTCATCGTGTCTTAAAAAAAATTCCCGAGCACATATATCCTTTTGACATTGAAAAACAAAAAGAGTGAATGTCAAGCCAAAAGATAACAATCCCACCGTACACATTATTCCCAAGCATGGATGGCCTACACAGATAGATCAAAAGGAAAAAGCCACCATGAGCATTTTAAATAAATATTGAACACCCAAGAGTTCTTTTCAGTGTCCAAATGGAAAGCTATGCAGAAAGTTTTTCATAAGAACCATCGATTTTTTTTTTTTTTATCAGCTGAAAAACTAAACCGCCACTACACACATGAGGAAGATCAAATTATGAACATACTCAATAAGCAATTGAGGATCATCTATCAATCAATAGAAACACAAGTTCCGTACTTATCTGGCATGCATAAGATTTCAAATAAATCAGCTTCACTTAAGAATTGAGAGAGAGAGAGAGAGAGAGAGAGAGAGAGAGTCAACTTCCAATGTTTCTTTTCTAACAATTGTAACAGAAACCAAAATTGATGGATCAAAAGTTCCTTGGTTCACCAACTTGGACCATAGAGTGGACTCGATAAGGCACATAATCAAGTCAAACCCCAGATGCGAGCAAGTTGGTCAGGGAGTGATAAAGGGGATAACTTCTCCTTCGAAGAGAAAAGACGTGACTTCTGACTATGAGTACGCTAATTGTCACCACTCACCACAAGAACTCCAAATCTTATAGAGTAATCATAAAAAGGCAGAACAGATACTTAAGTATGAGATAGTTTCAACTTTGTGACTTTTTTTTTGTTTTGAGAATGAATTTCAACTCCCTGAATTAAAACAGCAAATAAGGATAATTGATTGTATTTTTGAAATGCTATATTTATTTGTATTTCATGCATGGTAGAAACTATGAACCAACATCAGAAACATGTATAAGCCGTCAAACTGCTAAAAAATGAAGAGTAACTCACCATATGCCTCTGAAGCTGTTCTTTGCGCTTCATGAAATTCAGGCAAAACTCACAAAAGTACAGCTTCAAAGAATCACTGTATTCTGGTGGAAAAGGCGAAAAGTACCATGTCTCAATCTCATATCTTCCAAGTTCTATAGTTGCAATGTTTTTAACTTTCGTGAATTCTTCATGTTCTCGCAAGCTTGCAGCATCAAGCTCCTCGTGGCCCTGGCTTAACAAAAGAAAAAAATCCCTGAGGTTAGTGGAAAAAGTCCAAGCAAAATAAACAAATGATACATACTTTCACAATTTGACATTTGCCCTCAACCATGTGTGTGGTAGGCCAAATGCAGAACATCAATTATGCCAACTATGGAGCAACCAAAAGAACCACTTTAAAATTCAGAAGAGATCAAATACATGTGTGAAAGAGAGGTGGATATTCCAAACTCATAAAACAAAACAAACTCCTGGCCGCAGCCCCAACAGCATCTAATTTAAAAAAAAAAAAGATAAAAGAATAACAATAAACTTAAAAAAGCCTCCCCCCCCCCCCCCCCCCCCCCCCCTTCATTTTTCAGATCTGGGCAAGAGAATGAACCTATCCTTTACATATGAAGTAAAAGAAATTTATCCACAGGTATAAATAGTTTCTGTTTAAGTATATGCTGTTGTTATTCTAAGTTACATTTTTAAGAAGTACTATTTGCTACCTAATTTAAAACATTTTAAGGCAAGTAAAACATTTTAAGGCAAGGACACTAAGTTAAAGACATCTTACAAGTCTAGACAACACTTGAGTTTAGCTATATGTAGTGTTTCAAAAAGCGCTAGGCGGCACCTAGGTGGTCGGGGGGATCCAGGCCGCCTAGCACCTAGGCGGGAGCCCAAAACCTGGGCGATCCAGTAGAAATGTTTTTTTTTTGGGGGGTTTTCTCTATCTAAAATAGCCTCTAATGGGTTTTAGGTTTCAAAAGAACCAAAACCCACAATTTTGCCCCTTTAATATTAAAACAATGACCCAAAAATACCCTCAAGGAGCTGCATTTCCACCCCTGGGCAAGGCGCAGGCCATGGGCGGCCGCCTAGGAGGGTTCAAGCGGGCGCCTAGGCGGGCGCCCAGGGATATCTGCCTAATTTGGCATCACAATATTCTTTTAGTGCTCATTGCTCATAGAATATGCATTGGCACACTACTCCCCATATGTTAGACCAAATCTTAGTCATTTATAACTTTTCTCATTAACATTATTTCATTAATGCATAACTCCAAAGTGAAGGGAGATGCAACAAATTCTGTTGAAATGCAAATAATATAGGAGCATATAAGACCAAAGTCACATTGTTGACAACAACGTCAATGACATCGTTAACCTCTCTAAGAAGAGGGGGCAAAGAGATGGTTCATAGTCACTAATGTCCTAGCTCTCATTCATTACGTCCACAACCCCCCATTGACAAGGACCTTCAAAAAAGAATTTTCCACAGCTTCTATAAACAATTCATTCGAGAAGACCTTAGGTACTCTCGCATGCCCATAACAGAAGATGACGCCCATGCCTAAGGACCTTGGTGCCCTAAGCAATTAAAGTTACGATTAAATGCTCCCTAGTACGGGTATGACCTACTGACTCTATGTTTCGACATTTAATACCATTGAAAACCACTATTTTCCATTCTCAAATAAAGTTGCCGACTCTAATTCATAGAATTCCAGAAAACTAGGGCTCAGAATACAAGAGAATCCTTAATCTTCCTTAGTGACCTATAACAATTGTTTATGCATCTTTTTTATGGAGGTATAATACATAATACCCACAGCAAAAAGCATAAAATAAAAGACATAAGCCCAGGAGTTAAACTCAGCAACAATTCCTACAACATCATATTTCCATATACACTACTACATCATACAAGGTCAATAATTAAAGGACATGGAGAAAAATACAAATTCTTTTATACTAAAACTTTCCATGAAAATGAAGTTTATGGAAACTAGATACAAGGGTAAAGTCACTACAGAGGATTGCATCATGATAAACAAGAAAAAAGAAACATATGACAAGTTGAATATACCTCCACATGTGTCTCGTCAATTTTCCTTTTCTGATGACGTGTCATTTTCAAGCTTGCGGCCTAGAAAGAAAATCCCAGTAAATATTCTTTTTAAGTTAGAGGTACAACCTCTCCAAATAAATATATCTGAGAAAAAAGCAGGAGAAGGATACCATGTGCACAACATTTCTAGTGAACCCATTCACACACCCCCATCCAACGTTAGTCCTCAATGACGGAAGGTGGATGCTGGTGCATGTACTGGTATACTATATACAACGTGTGTATGGTATGATTGCTCCATTAATGCATCCTTTTAGTCAGAGAACCAATTCTAATCAGTAATAACAAAGAAGGCTAAAAACCCATCCAATTTCAAGCTATAATCAGAACAATGAGGCAATGATTATCCATCCAGATCCCATTTCATACAACATGCACCCCAAGCTTACACAAAAGTTAAGAACTTAAAACAATGTGCATCAAACTCCCATGTGATGTATCTCATGTAACTAGGAATTTTTTCTGTTAAACAGTGAAAATGTAACTATTGAAAGCTTACCAATTCAAATTTCAACACCATGACATTGATACATGAAAACTAACATCGAACCAATTCTATACCTTGTCTTCCACTTTCTCATCGACATCAGCCTCCACTGAATCCAGATCAAGTTGCTCAAGTTTAACCCATTCATCAAGCCTTCTATTAACTGCACAAATAAATAAATAAGAAACACATAATGATATCAAATATAACAAGAATAACGAAAGAGGGAAGTTCAAAAGTGGGGAATGTTAAAATCTCACATAGTTGACAAAAGAAAAAACTATTGGTGAAGATTCATAGTATTTCGCAAGTTGTACAGTAGTGAAAATGATGGCATCTCTCAAAGAAACTTATTCTAATAAATTCTTCTTTAATTTTTAGCATTAAATACTCCGACATTGCTTGTCCCAAATCTGCATGAGAAAGGAGGAGGGTTGAGTTAGGTTTGCAACTAGTGGAAAAAAGTTCCCATATATCCTTATCATGGATCCTGATCCAACGTCATATGCTCACACTAGGGCATTCCCTGTAAGCGACGTGCAGTACCGACACTCGGATGCAGTGAGGAATGCGCAAGTGATAGCGTCGCTCCCTGCAAGTGATGCACCGCAATGACACCCAGTTGTAATAATAAGTAGGCAATGGTCCCCGTGATATTTTGGACGAGTGTAGGTAAAGAAGCTAGTCCAAGAGAATAGGATTCGTCTACTCACATCAAATGTAGGAACTCCATCAGGTAAATGCATAGAGTTAGTGGATACAATAAGAAGAAGGAGAGTTTAACACAATTGTTTACATGACACTAAGTAGAAATGAGTAAAAGCTAAAGAAATTGATGGATATAAACTTTGATATATAGGAAAGGAAAATAATAGAAATGATGTAGGTATAATGGTATACAAAGATTCAAAGAATACAGTAAATGTTAAGAGAGTAGGTGATAGGCTCTTAATAACTAAGCTTGTGTGGGGAGAGGAGATAATTAATGTAATTAGTGTTTATGTTGTTTATGCACCACATATAGGATTAGAGGAAAGAATTCAAAGACAATTATGAGAGGATATGGATGGATCAGTCCAAGAAATACCAAATAGACAGGGGACATTTTTAAGAGGGACTTAAATGGTCATGCAGGAAAAGATTGTACATGATAAGAAAGGGTAAATGAAGGATATGGATTTGGGGAAAGAAATGAGATGGGTGATAGGTGATGTTAATCTTGATTTTTTATTTTTTTGATGAAGATGTTATTCTAGGTTTTGTTATGGCTTATGATCCAACAGTAGCAGATACCTACTTTTTAAAGCGAGATAAACATTGAATATCTTATAAAAGTGGATCATATATAGACTTTTCTCTAGTTAAGAAGACAGAACGATCATCATAAAGACTGTATGGTTATCCCAAGAGAAAGTTTGACTACGCAACATAGGCTCATGGTTATGAATGTTTGCATAAAGAGAAGGAAGAGAAAGAGTGACATTAAAAGCTATCCAAGAACTACGTAATGGAACTTAAAAGGGAGAAAATAAACTTAATTAGAGATAAATTGATGGAAGGAAAATATTATGTGAAATGAGATGGTTGACTTTAGTATGAAAGTGGCAAAAGAAGTTTTAGGAGAATCTATAGGAAAAGACTTTCAGTTAAGGAAACTTGGTGGTGGAATGATGAAGTTCAAAAGGTTATTAGCAAAACACAATCATGTTACAAAGCTTGGCAAGGGAATAGTAGTGATCAGAATTTAGAAGAATATAGATATGCCAAGTGGAATGCTAAGAAAATAGTAAATAAGGCTGAGATTAAGGCATATAATAATTATATAATAAATTGGGAACAAGAGAAAATGAAAAAGATGTCTTCCAACAGCAAAAATGAGAAAAAGGAAGTGTTGGGACCCAGATCATGTTCAATAATACATTAAGAGTGAGGATCAAAGGGTGTTAGTGAAGGCTTACGAAGTCAATGAAAGGTGGATAATCTATTTTCAGAAATTTTTAAACGACAACCACTCTAGGTGCTCAGCGTAAGGAGGATAATTTGATAGAGTACATATAGAGAGAAGTTGGTGGGTGCCAGAAGCGAATGGAGTCTCAATGGGATATATTGACATGGTTAGGGATATGTATGATAGAGTAGTAATTAATGTGAGGACAACTATTCGAGAGACAAGTAAGTTTTCAAAGAAAGTAGGCCTACATCAGGAATTAATTTTGAGCTCATATCTCTTTGCTTTGGTTATGGACGAGTTTACTAGGCATCTACATGGTAAGATCTCCTAGTGTATGTTGCTTGTGGGTGACACTGTTTTTGATTGATGAGACTAGAGACAGTGTAAACGCAAATTAGAAAAGTGGGATGCTTTAGAATCTAAAGGTATAAACTTAGCTAGACTAAGAAATAACAAATGGAATGCAAGTATAGTAATCATCGGAGCAGAAATGAGGAATTTGTTAAGATTGATAGCAAGAAATACCCAAAAGATATTATTTTCAATATCTTGGGTTGATAATCCACGAGAAAAGCGAGAATAAAGAAGATGTTACCCATAGAATTAGAGCTAGGTGGATGAAGTGGAGATGTCCTTCTTGAGTCTTATGTGATTGTCGCGTACCAATCAAACTGAAGGGAAAGTTCTGTAGGACGGCTGTAACACCAGCTATGCTTTATAGAACAGAATGTTGGGCAGTCAAGAAACAACATATCCATGAAATGAGTGCAATTGAGATGAGGATGTTGAGATGGATGAGTGGCAAGGCAAGAAATAATAGAATTCGGAATGAATACATTCCAAGGAACTTAGGTGTAGCCCCAATAGGAGATAAAATGAGGGAAAGTAGACTCGGGTGGTCTAGTCACGTGCAACATCAACCTAGAACAACACCGGTCAAGATGGGTGATTTGGTTCAAGTAGAAAGCTCTAAAAGGGCAAGGGGGAGGTCCCAAGAGACATGGATGGAAGTACTGAGAAAAGATGTGGTCACTTATGGTCTGGGATAGGAATATAGCCATTGATAGAGCGGAATTGCGGAACATGATTCATGTAGCTAACCCCAAATAGTTGGGATAAGGCTAAGATGATGAAATATATAACACACAGCCCCAAGGTCCGGACTTATTATTTTTCTAAAACCAATTTATAAACCATGTTACAAGTGGAAATCCTATTTTCAAATGTTCAAATAGGTAAACTTGTTCAACATAAATTTCAATAAAGAAAATCTCTCCAAGCTAAATATACATCTTAGCTAACTATGTACATCCATTAATGGGTGTGGTTTCTATAAGGTTGCAACCTTAAACAATCCAATTAAGGTGCACCTTTATCATAACATGTGATTTTAGTATAAAAAATTCTTAGGACTATCTCAAATCTATTTTCGTATATAATTATAAAATTTTAAACTCCAAATATGGTTAAAATCAAGTAGATCTATAAGCATATGAAAATTTTGAAAATGGACGGTCTAGATAATGTGTTGCAAGATGCACTATTTTTGAGATTCAAAATATTTTCGCTTTTTCATATTCATACATCTTGATGTCGAGATGATCAATTAGAGGGCTTTTCAACATTAAAACAACCTTTTCGATGGATTTTTGAGGTGCAACTTTAATTCTACATTTTAAGGTTGCAACCTTAAATAAACTTTTTCCTTCATTAATATTCATCTATTTCCCCTTTCACTAAATCCAAGAGTGAATCGAAGATTTTAAAGGCTACAAGCCCAATGCCAATGGCACATATACATGAATGCTAAAAGAACCCATTATTCCAAATTCTCACGTCCTATCATCCACTCTAATCCCTAATTCCGGATTGTTTCCAATTGCAACCCTTGTTCTTCATAATCATACTAAAAACTAAAACAATTGAAAAGATGGAGCTAATTCTTATCCTCCTTGAACCCTTATCCAAGATTCTTCACCATAGTAACCCTAATTCTTAAGGATTCCGCTAAGAATGTACTTTAATTGAAATAACAAAGAGGGAAGCAATAATTCAACAAACAACAAAACTAAATACACGAGCATTTCCTGAATGAAATTCAGAATGAAGAATACACGAGCATTTCCTGAATGAAATTCAGAATGAAGTATACACGAGCATTTCCTGAATGAAATTCAGAATCAAGTTATTCAATAGATGGAAAAAAATAATGTAAAAATGCCATAAACAGGGGAAAAATTGAACCTTACATTCTACATAGTGAACATAGTACTCGTAGTCATTAGGGCCGCCATTGTTGAGCTTCCTGCGCTCAATGACCTTAACAGAATGGTACTTGTTATCTCGCCACTTGCACATGACCCTAGTTCCCACCTCCAATGGCAAAATTCCAGGCTTAATCTTCCTTGAAAGCCCCTTTTCTGGTGGGGTTTCAACCAATGCAAAGGATGAATCTCCACCGCCCACTCCATTGCATGGAGGGAGATCCATGGGCTCCCCGTTTTCCGTCGTGTTCTCCAACGAACCCATCAAGAGAGACTACAACAGTTTCCCAGAAAAGCTTTTTATAAAGCTTTGATGGAGTTCTTTCTTCTAGTTTTGCTTTCGGGTTTCCTTATCTTCTCCTTCTGTGGAAGTGCGTACCGTGTTTTGAGACCGAGAAATAGGGTTTCTGGTTTCTCAGTTCATAGAATTAGGGTTTGTGGCATTTCGGATCGAGAATTAGGTTTTCTGGTTCGTAGAGGGGCGTGGGCCCGCGTCCAAGGGACCGAAGAATTTTAGAGGGATTTTTAGTTTACCGGGCGAGGATTTTGATGCGGTACACAAATGTAGTATTAATGAGAAAAGGCTAAAAATAAATTAAATGTGTTCACTGTTTCACATAAAAACTCACCAAAATTTATAGTTTAGTTTTGGGTTCGAAAAACCTTTGAATCGATCATTTCAACTCTAATCATTGCGCTTGTGAAAACACCTAGATTTCAAATCATAAAAATAATATATAATAAAACAATAAAACATATTATCTAAACCTCTATTTATAAGTATTTACATATCCTTAAGGTTTGTACCTACAACATTCATAATTGGCCGTAGAAATTGATTTTAGAGTGACCACATAGATTTTCCATTCCCAGTTTTTTTCAAACGAACTTTCGAGGTGAGACTTTACTCTCTCTTTTTTCATGAGGCTAAGTCCTTATAAAAACTGCATCCATAATAATATGAATGCGATTAGCATGCGGCCAAATCCACATATGTAAAAATATGACCTTGGCAATAAATATATTTTTTAAATATAATTTGATCTTAATTTTTTTTAATATAGAGATCATGAATATAAAAATAAATCTAATAATTATATTAATAAAATATTTGGACCGTTGCAATTGTATTTAGATGGACCGCCTATTTGAATCCATCTTTTAAATGAGATAGATGCTTTATACCTCTGGACGGCATATTGTACAAATGTGGTCCGTGGTCCAGCCTACATGAAACAATTGTTCTAATAATATTGGTCTTAAGCTTTACTTAAGTTTTTTTAAAGGGTGTGGTTCATGTAAGGCTGAGTCCCTAATCGATCAAGGTAACGCGCACCTATAATTCATATTGTGACATGTTGTTTCAGTGTCATAAATATTTGTAATGGCCTAAAATTTATTTTCATTTCTAATTATAAAATTCAAATATCAAAAATAGCGTAGATCGAGCAGATTTATGAACACTTTGAAATCTTGAAAATTAATGGTTTAGATACTATATTATAATATGCATTATTTCCAAAACTTGAAATCTATTTTTCTCATATATGTACATCTTGAGATCGAGATGATTGAGTTGAGGGTTTTTCAGCATCAAAACAATCTCTTCTAGTGAATTGTTGAGGTATGCCTAATTTGATTGTTTAGGACATCACCCGTGTATAAACTTTTTCCTTGACACTCTATTAACCAGTTTTAATGAAAATGGCGCAAGGGGTTGGCAAGGGCTGTGGAGAGAGAGAGAGATGATATATTTGGTGATTTTAGAAGAGAAATTCACGCCATGTCTTTTAAATATTGTTATTATAATTTTTTTTTGATAAATTAATGAGCTATTTAACATTTAACCTTGATTTGATTTTGAAATACCCATCAAAAGATACATGATGGAGTGCATCTTTCATTAATATTTTGATAAATTTCCTATTAATTAAATTTTTTATATTTTATCCTCTTATTTTATTTTTAATTTTTTTTAAATACCCCAACTTCAATGATCCTTCAATATTTTATTTTATTTTTTCCTGGTGGGGAGGGCCCAATTCGCCCCTCTATTGGGTAGGAATCGAGCCTGAGAATTCTAAATACCCCAACTTCGAACTTTGAAAATTCAAAATGACAACGAAATTTTTAAATTTTAGCATTTTAGATCTTGCAAGTTTTAAGTTAATGAAATATTTACACTTCAAAACTTTAATATCTGAAGCACTTCACACTTTGGACCTTGGTTTGAAGAAAGAGCCTTTAGGTTCGAATCAACACTAGGAATCTACTACTTTGGCCCATGGCCTCACAGCCCTACTTATCTGTGCCATTCCATAAGATATTATTTCTTTTTTATTTTTTGAATCCAATCAATATCAAGCAATTTCATAAACAAATTACACATTCTAGCCAAATCATCCAAGAATTTTAGATGAACAAAACGTGATCAAACATCTCTTAAAACAGATGTTAAATTTGCTTGAACATAAAGTCTAGGTTTGTGTTTTTGGTGAAGACAAATATGCATGGTAAAATTAATCGATGTACAATTGAAGTCGAGAAATATGGAGGAATTATATTTATAAAAATTTCACAATAGAGGCACAAGAGACAAAATAGAAAAAGAATTATCAAATAGAAATTAGCAACACGAATATGGTGATTTGCTCTAAAGGTGGAAATAATTAGATTTGGTGATAACTGAAATCAACGTGTGTATTTCCTTAAACGATAAAGGCCAGTGCTATATTTGGATAAAAGGAAAAAAGGGCTTTCTCAAATGTAAGGAACAAGCCCCATTGATTGCTATGTAAAGGGTCAATTAGACATAATATTTATCTTTTTAAGGGCCACCACCTTAGGGTTAAAGAAATTATAGGGGGAGAGAGAGAGAAATATGACCTAAAAAAGAGAGGTGGTATTCATATATGTTTTGGGCAATACTAATTTCTATTTTTAGAGAGATCTTAGTTGCTCTCAATATCATGTTTTTTTTTTTTATGTATAGAGAGGCTAAAAAAAATAATGAATCAGAAAAATACAAAAAAATATAAATAGATTGGATATTACACCCCAAAAGATCTCTTCATAAGATCCAAAAACAAACTCTTTTCTCTTCACTCTCCCACATTTCTCTCTCTTTATCTCATATAGATTTTCTCTATTCCAAACTCACATAAATCCCATAATTCCCTCTACCTTGTCTTACCTATTTTATCTTTCTACTTTCCTAACCACTTTATGTTTTAAAATAAAGTAACCTTTTAAATTCTATCCATAAAATCTCTACAAATAATAAAGATAAAACTAACCCTAATAAAATATAAAACAAAAAAAATCCTAAAAATATAAAAATAATAAAATAAAATAAATATATTAGATCATCTTCCCAACGCTGGGAAAAGGTCAACCTTGCACTTCCTAAATTTATCATATCCTCCAAAGACCGTTTCAATAATTGGTGATGGAGTCATACAATTTGCTAGGTACTTCATATTCTTCAATGAAATAATTGATCTGACACTTGATATCTAAATTATAATAGATATTTGAAATACTCAACTTAATCTTGATTTCTCGTTCGACGTCAAAGGATAGTATGTCACACACTGGAATCAATGTATCTTCTTCTTCATAAGTGGTTGTCGAAATTCATAGCACTTTTGGGTTGTCAACATCTCTTGTACTAAGATTTTATCGCTTTATACTCTTCTTCATCTTGTTGCCATCTATCAAGTCGACAATGTAACACTTGCTGCATTATTTTGTGAAGGCCTTCTATCAAGTATTGTTTGGCTTTCTTAATTATTTGATCCGCACGCTCCATAATTGGATCAATAGTTATTTGTGAAGGCATTATTATATGCATCTCAAGGCTCTGATATCAACTGATGTAGATAGAAGCTCTACTATTCAACTGATGCATGGAGATAAAGAAAGAAAAAAAAAAAAAGAAAAAAAAGATGAGAGAATATACCATTTATCAGAGTATGCAAGGGACCCGAAAAGATCTCTTCACAAGATCTAAAAACAAACTCTTTTATCTTCACTCTCTCCTCTTTCTCTTCATCTCAGGTGAATCCATATCTTCTTCTCTATCCTAACCTTGTATAAATCCCATAAATTTCTCAAATCCTTGTCTTACCTATTTTCTCTCTTTGATTTCATAACCACTTAATCTTATTTTTTAAAAAAATTAAATTTTCAATTCTACCCTTAAAATACAACCAACAAAGACAAAAAGTAATTCTTAAAAATAGAACCGGAAAGGAATTGTCTGCGAAGAGACTATTTATCTATTGTATATACAAGTCACAATCATTCCTACTCACTAGATGTCAAATTGGATGGATTGGGTGAGCCATGAAGTCCGAAGAATGTTTTCTGTCTCTATTCAATGACGCTATTATAACCATCCATTTTGAAATTGAAAGGGCAAGAATGATTGTGACTCCTATGTGCAAAAGATAAATGATTTCTTATAGACTATCCTAACATAAAATAACCTCAAATCTAAAATTTTAAAATAATAAAGTAAAAGAAATCATTGCATCATTTTTATAGCAATTGTGGAACGAAAAAGAGGATGTTGACCGGTGGTGTTGTCAGGATGGAAGAGCGGCTCTAGAGGTGAAGATCCGCGACGGTTTTAATGATGTTCGGAATGTATACCTCTTGTAACCCAAAATTGTAATATTTTTTGAGACATCGGAAAAACTATACTTACCAAGACTATCAACGTAGTGTATTCAAGGTGAACCAAGTAAATTGCGTATCTTTTTGACGTTGTGTTCAGCTTTTTCTTACCTACTATATACACAATCTTGGATGGGATCCCAACATTCTAATTTTATGCGTGAGGGGGGTTCTTGAGGACCCTTCAATCCTAGCCTAGCCAGTTCAGCATAATGAACTAGCTGGTTTTCTTGCCGGACTTAACCCAGCCCTAAGTGTTGGTGAGTTAGTTAGGTCTAGCTAAGTCCAACAGTTTCCTTACTTTTTCATTCAATATATACATGTTCGTTTGTATATGTTTTTCTTTCATTTCCAGATTTCATTAGGGGGTCTTTCAGCCCTAAATTAGCTCTAGGTGCCTTTTAGTTCTTGAAGATTCAGCTGAATTTTGTGATTGAAAGAATACGATTTTCAAACTTTTCAGTTTTACGCCTTCTTCTCAGCTGAGAAATAACACCACAAGAATTTTGGCGAGTGTTATGTTTTAGGGTCTTTGGCTTGATCTTCAATGGCTATTTGCCTTTTACATTGTTTGTTTTTCGTAAATAAATTTGATCGTTTGTAGGGGAGGCAATGGTCTGGACCTAACATCTGGACCCAACTTGGGTTCGGGTATGGGTCCAAGAATTGGACCTTGCGGGTCGGGTTATGGACCTGACCTGAATAGTGTTATTATATAAATAATATTAAATCTTTAATATTTTTAATAATATTTAAATAAATATAACTATATATTTTGTTATAATATTTAAATAATGAAAAAGTATAGGATGGGACCGATTACCTTTGGTATAGAGTGATCACATTAATCTTGACCTTTAGATGTGAAATTGAGTAATTGCAATTATTCTATTGACCAAGCTCAAACTTCAACATAAATTTTTTCGAACTTTGTGACACATCTAATCTATCAAACTTCACATGAGATGGATGGTTGTAACTTACAAATTGTAAGTAATGTATCTAAGGTAAATGGTCTCATTGTATACAATTCCTTAAATGGGTGTGGTTTCTATAGAGCCTAGGATCTAAACAATCAAATTAGAGCCCCCCTTTTAATAATGTCGAGAAATGTAGTTTCAACATTGGAAATCTTTGTGATAGCCTTAAAATATATTTTTACCTTTATTTATAAAGTTTAAAGCTTAAAACATGGTGTAGATTGATAGATCTATGAAAACTTGAAAATCTTAAAAATTGACGATCAAAAAATGCATTATTTCCAAAACTTAAAATCTATACGTTTCCCATGTCCATGCATCTAGATGTCAAGACGACCAATTTGAGGAATTTTTAGCATCAAAACAATCTCATCTAGTGAAATTTTTGAGGTAGGCTCAAATGTGTTTGTTTAGAGCCTCGGCTCTATATAAACTTTTTCTTCCTTAAATAATACATGTATATATTGGGTCCCAATCCGAGTCTGATAATTTTGGTCCGTCAGACCCGGACCCGGACCCGACGCATTGCCAACCCTAATTGTTTGCTAATCATGTTTGACTTTTTTTCTCATTCAGCTAGATCTAAATAAAAAATAATCCACATCTACTAGATCTAGTTATTATCTGTTGACCAACACCGAGAGTTTGTATTATTTAATTTATCATCCCTTATTTTATTTTTCCCTTTTTTTTGGTTACATTTTAATAAAATTTTAATGCCTTTTGAACTAATCGTCTGAACTCGTGAGCCTGGGTGCCGCTCTAGAAAATGGTAGCCATTTATAAATAATTGAGAGCCTAGGCTTGCTCTTTGATTGAGAAAGGGCACATAGGATTCTAAACTAATCAAGGAATAATTAATAATTAATCTAACTCAAGGCATAAAAAAAAAATGTTCTAAAATCTAATGATTGACCTAGATTGTATTTTAAGTCCCTCCTCATTGGTATGATGAGCTAATTTGTTGACTTGTCTACAATAATTGACATTTCCTTCTTGGATTTATCCCCTTATCTCTGCCCAACAAATACTTACTTTTTAGCATATTCCGGCTTATAATTTAAGAGTTATAGCTTGATTAAAGTCATCATTATGGCTAATATAGGCATGTGGGATAAAATTAAATTAATTTTGCATCTTGCGCAAGGCATTCACAACAAGAGGCTACATGGTGACCTTGCTTTTATATAAAACCTTAGAAACTATTTTCATGCTACCAACTGACTGTTTATAAGATTCTAATTGGCCCTCTTTTTTGTAATTTAATGTAAACTAATTGTAATGACATGTGCAACACAAGGATATAAAAAAGAGGGAAAAAGAAAAAGAGAACCTGAAGAGTTACATGTTTGAAAACACACATGTGAACAATCTATATACATTTAAATAGATACAACCGCATACAGCCACAAGTGGGCATAACTTCTTACATAAGGGTTAAAACATACCAGGGGGTTTACATTTTTATTTTAATTTTACTGACGCATTTTTTAAAAAAACAATCATAATTATCATCCGAGTTTTATACCAACTATTTGGCATTGGTTACATGTCAAGTGCCACACCCTCAATCAGACCATAGGTCATCATATCTCTTATCACTACTTCTATCCATGTCCTTTTTGGGACATCTCTCTGTCTTTTTAGAAACTTCCAATTAAACCAAATAGCTCATCCTAATTGTTGTTTTCTAGGTCAGTGCTACATATTACCAGACCATTTAAGTCTACTTTTCCTCATCTTATCATCTATTTGAGCTATCTCTAAGTTATCTCGCATATATTCATTTGAATTTTATCATTTACACTCATCTATTTAAACATTCTCATTTCAATTACACTCATTCTATAAATATGTTGCTTATAGACTGCCTAATATTCCATCCTGTAATATATGACCAGTCTTACAGCCATCCTATAAAACTTCCCCTATAGTTTCATTGGTATGCAACAATCGTATAGGACTCTAGAAGCACATCTCCACTTCGTCCACTCAGCTCTAATTATATCCACGATATTTTCTTCAATCTCTCAATTCCCATGAATTATTAATACAAGATATTGAAAATAATACTTTTAGGTACTTATTGGCCATCGTTCTTAACTAGTTCCTCATTTCTACTTCTATTATTACTAAAGTAGCATTCTATATATTTTGTCTTAGTCAGACTAACTTTAAAACCATGATGGTCTGTCCCAATCTGGTCATGCTATTCTCAAGCTCGGAGAACGAAGCAAGTCATATTAGATTAACATCCAACATTAAAACTTTTGCCACATCTATTTAATGAATCCCGACTTTCCTAAAGAAATATCCTCAAAATGCCTAAATTCCTTTTGTTCAATAATAAGGAATCCTTAACAAGTAGGGGGCTTTTAGTAATTTGACCTTCTTAACCAGCCCCACCACAATAACAGAAGTGACCCTGTTTGTTAGGGTTAGTCGCATTACTAATAAACCTACTTCTTTGGGTTTTCGACCTAGGACAAGAGTAATTTGAGCATGTTTAAAGATATTATTTGAAGTACTTGAATGACATGAAAAATAAAAAAGTGAACCATCTAATGTAAGTAGGGATCTTTTAACCCTTTAATGGCTTTGTAAGGGTTTTGGCCCCTTGAATGGTAATCTACTCTCCGATGGGAATTCATCCATTTGTCATAATTAACAAACGCGAAAGTTTAGGATCGAACCCCGAAATATGTCGATAATATCGACCATATGTTGGTTATAAACTGAAAAAATGTTTCACCTCATCCTTTCCGCGACACGTGCAGGCCTGATACTGACGGGTGTTTACACGAGTGTGGAAAATTATGCTAACTGTTACTTACCCAAAAAAAAAAATCGAACCCCAAAAGAAAATAACGAGTAAATGAGGCACCAAAATGTGCCTCGACACATATTTTAAATAACACAATCTTGGATGCTATTACATTTCCATTTTTGCACATCACACATGCAAGCACACGTACATATCGGAGAGAGAGAAAAGGGTCATCATGAAAATGTATACAATGAGACATTTTACCTTTTATACAGAGGCAAAAATAGGGATGGCACCGGGTCTGGTCGGTCCGGGTTCCACTGCACCCGGATCAGGCCCAAAATTTTAAATATTTATGTATTAAATTATATTTTATATATTCGGACTCGAAAATTATTATGGGACCTGAACTCGGACTTGAATAGTGTTCAGGTCCATACCTGAATCCGGATCGAGTCTACCCCTCGGATCGTTGATCAGGTCTGGGTCCATTGCCACCCCTAGACAAAATACACTTCAAACTATTACATGCAAAAGTCCAATGGGATGAGATAAGTATTGAGTCCAAAGAGAGTATAATTTGACATTAAACCCGGTTAATGGTACAACGAAGGCCATATAATTTCTTTCACATTTGAGGGGGTCAAGCTATTCGCTACATTTTTGCACTAAGGTCAATGATCTCATTGAATACTTTCACGATGGCTGCTAATTTTGCAGGATTTTATTAGGCTCATTCTTGAGAAATACATGTTAATGAGTCAAATATGAGGGCAAATACAAAGGGGTAGTTCTAAGGTATTATGAGGTGCATTTAGCATCAATAAAAAGAGCGAGGGTAGACCAAGAAGAATAAAGTTGAAAGTGGTAAAAAAAGATATGAGGATTTATGACTTTACTAAGGGTATGATATTTAATAGAGCAGAATGACAGACCAGGATTCGTGTGTCCGACCCCAAATAGTTGAAAAAAACTCTGATGATGATCTAACATAAATAAAGTTGTCGTTTCATTGGATGTGATCTTTCCTTTTTCTTGTCTCCTTTGTTCGTTCTTGTAAACTTTCATTTCCTTCATGAATTATTATTTAAAGCCCCCTACCCTAAAATAAAAAAGAAAAATCCTAGCGTCAATAAAAGTTGAGTGGTGCACTAAACCTTAAAATAAATTAGAAGTAGAAACAAGAAGAAATTAAATATCTCGGAAGCACTGAATTTTGCCCGGAGAATTCTCTCTAAACTGATATTGTAAACTGGCTGGAGAGCCTGTATATATCATCCCAACGGGTTAGGATGAGATCATTGAGAATTAGTTCAACTAGCTTATATTGCAGTGTAAGCCAGTTCTAAAAATACGGGCCGTTTTTTGTACGCATTTAGGTCTCATCTAAATATTCAAAAATAATAATTATACAAAAATTGTTAAAAAGGAGTATGTCTTCTTTTTTTTTTTTTTTTCAGCCAATGCAAGTTATATATTTGGTGAACGGTGGTGGATCCTAGCCTTGAAGACCTAAAAATCATTTATTTATAATAACTTATTTTTTTAATAAAAAATGTTGTGCAAATTTCACCTCAAACACATTCATTTAGCTCTATATTTTGAGGCTCTAGTGCTATGTATTTTGGGTTGTAGCTTGAGCCGGTTGGCTTATATAATCTTCTCCCATATTAGTAGTATATTATCAGTATATCTTAGCCTACCTCCTAAACCAAGTGGACAAACCCCATTTTTTTAAAAAAAGTAAAGAGAAGTTACTCATCACTTGTACAAGTCAAAAGATTTCATGCTCCCAATGGAGCATACTGTCCATATACTCCTTTGGGTAAAATTCAATCTTGGAATATTTTCAGACTTCAAATTTTGGGAATATAACCTCCAAAAATGTATGTGCTAAAATCATTTTTTTTTCTAAATCATATTCTCTATAGGCTTTAAAAAAAACGCCTCAAAACTGAATAGAAAGTATCAATTTTTGAAAGGTGAGATCTAAGTGTTAAAAATATCAAAATTCATATTATTTCTTTTGAACATAATTATCTAGTGATTTTTAAGTGATTCCTAAAATTTCATATTGGAATATTTTTTCCATGTAAGTCTTTTGCCTAAGAGAATAAGTGTCAAATATATAGTATATATATTCTTCACCATATTCAAATATGTCATTAGTCACCATGTTGTGGTTTCTATTTCTACTAATACCACTGTACTAAGCCTAAAAAAAAAACTAACTCCTAAACTATTTTAAAAATCGGGTAGGGGCATGTCTTCCCCCATTGAATTACCCCAAAAAATGTCCCTAGTTGTATTAAAGAAACTGAATTGCAGAAGCTTCTTCCCCTACCAAAACCAAATCCAAATCCCCACTGATGTTCAGTTGCTCCCTTGTCAATGATTAGCGTAGAGATTTTAGACTATCATTTATGCTAAACCATATAATACCAACTATTTAATTTTTCTAATTTGAGAAGAAGCCATTTGGCAAAAGTAGCTTTTAAATCATAGAATATTAATAATAAAAAATGGGTTTTTAATTCCTTTTTTTTTCTAAGTAGGTTGAGATTCGGCAGTTCTTCTACCAGTGTTCTAATTTGTTAAAACAGATACAAAATTAGGGTTCTAGAGATTGGCATCTAGTTTAAGTTGTAAAAAATAAAGCTAAATTTAGCATTGACCAGATGCTTTAGAGGGACTGCCTTAAGTCGGCTAGTTCAAAGCATTTAACCAACAACACAAACATAAAATAACACCCTTAACACATAAAGAAAGCATAATAAATAAATGGGTGTTGTCTAATCTTTATATTCTTTTGGTTATTTGATGTTGATGGGGGGAATCTAGGGAGCAGGCAAAAGAAAAAGAATGAAGGGCATCAAGACACCCTTTCTCCATTGCCTTCTAGGGTTCAAGATACCCAAGTTATGGTGAACTTAGGAAAGCTTTAGACTGTGTACATCCTGAAGAGTTGCTCATGGTGAAAAAAGAGAAAATATCCCTCCTTGTGAGGATTCCCTCCTTTGGGCCTATAATTTAGATACCATGAATGGCCTTTCAGGCTCTTGTGGCTTAAGTTGGTGGGAGAAGAACAAGATTGTCTTGGCCATACTGAAAGTAAGCCAACAAGACCGTTCATTTTTTATACATGAAGTCACCATTGCTGTTTGCCATTAAATGTAAAATTAAGCTCCTAAGGGCATGCTGTTGTTTGGAATCAAAGTTTAAAAATATTAATTTTGAAATTTATGGTATATGTGTAGTCTCCAGGTTTAGATTTCATATCTGACAACTAGGGGTGATTGTGACTTTCTGATACCAAAAATAAATAGTGTTACAGTCGACAACCGATAATGTCAACTTTGATATCATTTGGTTAAATAAAAGATTTTACTCGCTCTTTTGATCTTCAAGGTTCATCACAATTTTTCTAAAAATTGACTATAGTCTTAAATCATGGTTTTTCATATTATTTTGGAAAACTATACAATAAGATTATTTATTTTTAGCACAAGGATGATACAATCACTATTAATCATTTGATGTGAAATCCGGTAGTTGGTATGTGTGAGTAATTACACACAAAATTCAAAATAAAATTTAATAAACTATGTGACACACTCTAATTTGTCAAATTTACATCTAATGACTAATGGTAATTATGACTTCCTTGTATTAAAAGTAAATCTCCTAATTGGTGGCCAAAGTTGATTGAACCCAATATAAAGCAAGAATAATTGCTTCAAACATGCATTCTAGTGATTGACATGGCCATACTATAAGGGAGAAATTTATTTTGAAAGTTTTGTATGTCTATTTTAAATTTTTTTGGGTAGTTCAATAGCAGGAATTTGAGGCGTAGCGCTACTAAAAATCAACTACTAACCACTCAAGCCCAAGCCCAATTCCTAAAAAGTTATATATATCATCATCATTCAAGCCTTATCCTGATGATTTGGGGTCGGCCACACAAATCATATTCCTTCACTTTTCTCTATCAAGGGTCATACCCTTATTAAGACAAAAAATCACTATATATTTTATCACTATTTCTATCCATGTTTTATTGGGTATTCTCCTTGGGTTTTCCTAGCCTTCCACTTGAATCAAATCCTAACTCCTAACCAATGCCCACTTGATTTTTCCATTTTGTAGATGAAATAAATAAAGTATTTCCAACATATATTTATCTATCCTAACGTATCATTACAATAGAGATATTGGTGTCTATAATGTGGTCCCATGGGACCACACTATGCACACTATGTCTAGGGAAAAACATTTATCACACCTTGTGAGAAAAAAAAAAAAAGGATTTTTGTTTTTGCGAGTTTTTACCTCGTAAAATCCTAGATTTGATCATCTATCAAATAGAAGACCAGAGTTAATTTCACTCAGAGCATGACTTTTCATATTGATCTCAATTTTTGAGACGAACATATATCTCTTAAACTGGTACTCCGCGGGACCAAGTCTACAATTAGGTACGTGGGTCCATATTACCAATGAGTCTTTTCCCTTGTCACATAGCCAAGAACGGAAAAGTTCATCCTTTTCCAGGTGAGAATAACACAAAAGGATGTTTCAATTATATAGGAAAATTTATCAAAATATACATTGTATTGTATCTATCATGTTTGATTTAGTTTCAAAATACCCATAAGACGAACTATTTAACATTGTATCCATAATATTTGATTTAGTTTCCAAATACCCATAAAAAAACCTATGATCATGAGTTAGAATAGTGTCAAAAAATGGAAAATACTAAATAATGTGTCTTTCATGAATATTTTGATAAATTTCCTAGATATATATTGTCCCAGCACTTTCTATGTTATAGTCTTTTACATAAGCGTCAAGGACACCATTCCACTTGCTTGTATTCAAACTAAGTGCTTGTACTAAGCCCGGAAAATGTCGTTGTCTTAAAAACTTCAAAAATTAACTTACACTATTTTTTCTCTCCCTAAAAAATAAAAAATAAAAAATAAATAAAAAAAAGAGAAAAGAAAAGAAAAGAAAAGAAGAGATGAGAAGAGAAAAGAAAAGAGAGGGAGAGAAGAGGCAGTCTCACTCAGCTCTGAAAGTAGGGTCACAAGACTTATTCCCTCAAACAAAACTCTATTCACCCTGTTACCCCGTCCAAGCCTCAATGGCAGACCAATTCTCAAACTCTGTGTTTAAATACCCACTTCTCTCCATGCTGTTCCGGCACTCCAAACCCATTGCTCCATTCCCACTCTCTCTCTCTCTCTCTCTCTCTCTCTCTCTCTCTCTCTCCACCATGACAGGCCGCCGCAGTCAGCTGAGCCCCGATGCTGACAATCCAAGCCGCGACCAACAGGAGCGGTTGCTCCCCATCGCCAACGTCGGTCGCATAATGAAACGCTCTCTACCTTCCAATGCAAAGATCTCCAAAGATGCCAAGGAAACCGTCCAAGAATGTGCGTCCGAATTCATCTCCTTCGTAACAGGCGAGGCCTCTGATAAATGCCTACGCGAGAAAAGGAAGACGATCAATGGCGATGATCTCATATGGGCCATGACGACTCTTGGCTTCGAGAACTATGTGGCCCCTTTAAAAGCTTATCTGAATAAATATAGAGACATAGAGGGAGAGAGAGTGATAAAGTTGAGTGGGGGAACCCCGTCGCTGGTTTTCGATGAGAGCAGTGGTGATTTTCAATCGAGAAATGGTGAGGTTCAGGGGAGGACAGGAAGTTTTCAGGGTGGTTTTGGGGGAGGAGGGGTGGGGGGGTTTATGGTGGAGAGGGTGGGCTATGGTGGGGATGGACATGGACAAAGAGTATTGCAGTGGTAGTAGTCCAGTAAAACTTGATTTCTTTTTCTTGGTCTCCCTCAACTTTGGTGGAAATGCTCTCTCCCTCTCTCTCGGTCTTAGATTTTACAGTAGAGAGGAAATGTGGTGGAATGTTCTTGTTTACCCCTTTTTATGATACTCTAGCTAAGCCATTTTATATCAATTTGGTGTATGACTTCTTACTATATACTCTTGATTTCTATGAATTTGATGTACCATTTCTGTATCAGTGTTCTCTCTCTCTCTCGTTTGGTTTAAGCCGAACTTCATCCTTCATGTTGAGGTGGAATTAACAATCCCTTTTGTTTACTTATTTGCTTATTAAACAGGTGAATATGTCATGACCTAGTTATGATTTTTAACCAGCAGCTTTGTCCGACTAGTTTTAGTCGGTTGAATTGGTTGGATTGGAATTTTTTTTTTTTAAAAAAAAAGATATATAAAATTTATTATAAAGAAAGTTGTCTAACTTTGTTTTGTTGGACTAATTGATTGGTCAGTCAAGCATCTAAAACTGGCTAAACATTGGTTTTGATCTATTTGCAATTAATTTTTCCTTTGAACTAGAATGACAAAGGCACTGTTGATAGTCTGACCAGTTACACGAGCCGGCCTGGTCTTGGTGCCATTGGTTTAGGGAGTACACATACATGATTGATGGTAAGACTTGGAGGTAAGTAGCCTCAAAAGGTCAGGGCGATTAGTGAGAAAAGAAGCTAAGGTCCTCATTTAGATTATTCGAAGAGGAAAAAATCAATTGATTGGCTTATTTAAGTTATAGCTATTATATGCAATGTTTCAAATCCGGCAATCTAGACTACGAATCGTCGATCTAGATAGTGAATCATTTGGGACCAAACTGGTCCCGGAAGGTATGACACACTAGTCTAGTTCTCACCTAAATCCCCCTACCATATTTGTTGTCTTTTTCTTTTTTATCTAAAGTTTTCTTAGCTCCCTCTAAATCCCCCCACCCCATAAACTCCTATTCGAAATTTTCCTCTTTTCTTTTATTTTTGATATTTTCTAGATTGCGATTCAAACCGATTCAGATTGGCAATCCGACATGGGTCTGTGGGATGGATAAACCATCCCAACAATCCGGGTTGTGAAACTAATATGATTTTAGTAAGGGTGAGGCTTATTCTAGTATCGTAAACCTTATGATGGCTTCAAAATATATTTTTATTCCTAGTTATAAAACTTAACATTTGAATCAAGTAGATCCATAAACACTTGAAAATCTTGAAATATACGGTCCAAATAACTTGTTACACGATGCACTACTTTTAATATTTATTTATTTATTTCCGTATCCGCATATCACGAAGTGGAGATGATCAATTTGATAGCTTTCCAACTCGAAATAATCTAGACTCTGGAGGATTTTTAAGGCGCAACTTTCTTCAATAGTATAAGTTACAACCTTATATAAACTTTTTCCCCTGTAAATTGGTATCGAAGTCGTTTGCTAAGCAAGAGAAGTTTTCAAGGAGTGATATAAAGTAAAATCCAATTGAGGTTGGTCCATATTGCTATTCTAGTTCTTTTGACAAGCATCTTTTCAGCTTGAGTTTTTTCCTTTTTTGTGCTGAGTTTTTGGTGTTTGTAAATTCTCTTTAGGTTATTTTCAGGTGGGTGGTAATTTATCCACAAGAATGAAAAAATGAAAAAACTCGGGCATATCCAAGCTTTCAAGTTATAGAACCAATGTTTTAAAGCCTGGCGATGTTTTATTTGGATCAGCCAACTAGGATTTGGTATGCTGCTGGTCCCGGTGGATCATACTTTTTTTTTTTTTAAAGCCTATCTAATATTTTATTAGGCTCCCCTTAAATCCGTACCCTATAAAACCATGTTGTATTTTAGATATTTTATGGATCACTGATTTAGATGGATCTGGATCATAGATCTGATGATTCGATACAAATTTGTGGGATGAATGTTCCAAATCACTGGTTGGAAATGAATTTTTGTTCACTTAAATAAGCTCCATTTTCATTTGTAAATCAGGTTAAATGATGAGTCACCTCGGATTATCTTTTCCAATATTTATTCACTTGAATCATGTGATGCCTGCTGAAGTTTAATGGTCTAAAAATTGTATTTTGCAGATTTTTTCTAAAAGAAAAAATCTATTCACTTGAATCATGTGATACATGTCGAAGTTTTAGTGATCTAACAATTTGTATTTTTGTAGGTTGTTTTTACTTAGAATCAATTTCTATCCAAACAGAGTTGTTTTGCCAAAGCTCAATTTGACTGGAGTTCTATTTGGTCGGAAATCTATTTGATCGGAGCTCTACTTGGCCAGAGGCCGAGAGCTTGACTTAGTTGGAGCTCAACCTAGCTCTAGCAGAAACCTACAATACGTAAAACTTCAAATTTGAAGGTATGAAATGGTCTCGCTTTCTTCGAAATGGTAATACCCCTAACTCGATCTTAAAACTAAGTTTTAAGTGGGTGGGTTCATGTGAGCACACTCCCACATATGCTTCTCCTTTTTTAGTTGCACTCTCGAGAAACCCAAAAACTTCTTGGCTGCACCCTTCAAAATAGATAGGATTTGGTTGAAATATCGATTTGAATTGAATCTCATGAAAAGGGATGAGAAATATCAAGAAGATATGTTCTCTAATTAGCAGCAGTGAAGAACGAGAAGAAATATATACGGCTGGAAAATTTCGAACCCGGAAAATTTTAATTTTATTCTGAACTTACTATGGATAATGTGATATCTGTTGCATCAATGAAGCAGAACCAAGAGCAGTATTACGAGTTCTTCATATACTCGCAAGAATAACTAAGAAAACCATTAAAGAAGGAGCTTCTGTCAATGGATGGAGCAAAGAAGATACTGTAATCCTTTTAGCACCTTACATCATACATTGACAAGTAATCATGTGGCAACTTACATCAACTTTTGACAAATTCAAAGATATCAAAGTTCAAACAGGCACCATGAATATAGAAGCTGATGAAACTTTCAAATGAAGGATCAACCGGCCCTCCACTGGACCGGTATAGATCGGCAGGATTGTTATTTTAGCAAAATAAATAAATAAATAAAAGAAACATGAAATTGAACAGTATTTTCGTCTATAGGTTCAGCACCGTCATTTTTTCTTGGACTGTGGGGATTTGGCATAGCTACGAACCTATTATGTCCTTTACGGCACCTCTACAAAAAGTTGAACATAGCCCAATTTTAAATTGTTTTTTAAGGACTTATGATTTAAATTGTCAAATAAATATTAGAAAAAATAAAATACGGAATATGGTAAATTAGAGGGATTGGGGCCAATTTTTTAAGTTGGCCAGGTAACTCGACGAATTCAAATCCAAGCTGGATCGGTGACTCATAATTTTTCAAACCCTCCTGAAGAAGGAAAGGCAAAAACTCCCTCAGAGGACCTACCCGTTCGGGAGGTTTTTTTTTTTTAATCCATAATTTTGAGAACCGAATTATTTTCAAAAGAAAAACATTTGAATTTGAGTTTTATGATACTTAAATCTCACCTCACCTCTAATAAATTGGACTGTCTTATTCAATCTTGAGATTTCATTTTTTTCAAGTGCATGGATGCTGTAATTAGGAGACTCTTTTTGTTGAGGTTGATGTATAGGTTGAAGATGTTACATCCCCAAAAATTAGAGTCTTAAAATTGATCCTAGATGAGCTCAACCCAAAGGATAGACATTGTGCTCCCGGGGGACTATAATGACGTCTGGCATTATTTTTATAAATAGTATTAACATTATGCATAGCCATTACAAACTACCGAGAAATTTAGAAGAAAGATATTTTGATGGGGCTGCAACCAGCTATCAAAATAATTAGAGTCTCACCTCCTTGACAACTAAGATTGTAAAAAAATTTTTAGAATTTTAAGTCTTAAAAATAATACATAATTTAACGTATTATCTAGACCGTCTATTTCACACACTGAAAACAAGTGTCACAAACCTACAACCTCGGGTCTGTGCATGGGTCTAAAATTGGAACTCGAAACGTCGGGTCTGGGTACAAAATATAGACTCGAATACTATTCGCTGCCCGTAATACACTTTGTCCATTATTTAGCAGATAAGTTGCATCGTTTAGTCGGTTTAGATTCAGTATTCACCATACGCTACTTCCCACTGTTCAGAAAGCAGTCTGGAGTTGATGAGTGAGAAAAATTTGCAGAGTTATTAAACGAGGTGTGCGAAAATGTTATCGGGCAATGCATTGTGAACAAAATGGCGAGAGAGAGAGAGAGCGTTGCAGCGATGAAAGCCTCTTCCACAATGGCTTTTTCTCGTCCCAATGAATAGGTTTTTCGGGTTTGAAATCGCGGCTTTAAAACCCGCAACAATGGCTTACATCTCACCTCTGAGACGTTTGCCATTGTTTCAGAAAGACCAGCTGCTCTTCCTCTTGGTCTATGGAAAAACCCATTTTCCATTGCCTTCTTTACATAGAAAAATCTCTACCTCTCCAATTCTCTTTACTGATTACTCTTCATCAAAATCTCAAACCAGGGAGACCCATTTCAAAATCCATGGATTGAGGCTCCCTCAATCTGACATTGAAGAAGTGGTTTTCGAAAGTCCTTTGAAGAAGAGCAGGAATGAAAAGAAACGAGAGGCTCGACGGGCTGTGCAGTGGGGAATGGAACTTGCAGATTTTTCTCCTCCTCAGATCAATCTCATTCTTAGGTGCTTATGCTCCTTTAATTCCTTTGTCAGATATTTTTTTTTTTGTCATTTTTATTTAGTGGGGATGTTGCAAACAGAAAAATATTGGCATTTAGGAGTCTTTAATGGTGTAAATCTATTCATATTTTAGATTTGTTTCTGTACTCTTCATGTCCTCTCTCGTTCTCTCTACCTTTATCTCTATCTTGTATCATGTGTCATATAGGATTTTATTTCAGTTTATGCTCTCACTCATCAATAATCCATTGAGTTCAAAATTTCCTTTTGTTTTTTCTTTCTTGGTTAAATTTTCTATTCTGGCCATGTGTGTTTTTGAAATGGGATTTTGGGAGTTACAGTGAAATGGTTGATATAATATGATTTGGCTTAGGAGTTTAGGCCCCTAATGCTGGAACGCTTATGCATGTTTTATTATTTCAAAATTCACGCTTTTTTAAATCCTGAACTGGTTCAGTCTATTTAAGTGGTTTTCTTAACACAATGAATTGGAAATTTGTGGTGAATTGTCGATTGTGTTGAAGTTTTAGGTAGTGGGCATTTGCTTTTCTTTTTTTGGATTAATATTGTGAACGGTGTATATCTATATTTGGTGTTTCAAATAAGATTTTATTTTTGAATCACTGGTGTGATGGTGGAAATCTACTATAGTTTACTTAATCGGGAGAAAAACGTAACATTTATTCTTTATTTCTTTTTCTGAGTAACATTGTGATTTGAGGGCCTGCTTGGATGCACCAGTTATCACAAATAATTCACTCTTACGTAAAAATACCTGTTACACATAGTTATTTGTTGTTTGATAGTGTCCCTTATAAGTTTATTTGTGAGAATTTTTGTTTGATTTGCATATAACCTAAGGGCCTGTTTTGGATGACAATTAATTTTTTTTGGAGGAGACTATTCTGTGTAAAATTAATATATTTTGTATAATATTACTTTTGTCAGCTGTGTGGTAGGTGCCCCATATTGGTACCCTAACCCTAAACAATGCATATTGAAAGTTGGTGATGACCCTAATCTTCAATGCTCCATTATCCTCCATTCCAAATCCTACTCTCACTGTAGTGGACTGGCGTCCCATCAACCTGCATGCATCGGAGTGGACCATCTCCAGTGGAACCTTTGAGAAGGACTTTGTTAGAGGGAATGGTTGTTGGTGTTCTTTTCCATATTAGCAGCCTGCACACACTGTTTCATGCCAATTCTCAAATTGTGGAGGCCCCCTTCATAAGTTGTTGCCTTGACATTATATGTGACTTGTCGTATGCAACATGAGCAAGAAGACATGCCACTAGTCTGACATCTCGTTCTAGCAGATTTTATTGACTTATGCAGTCCCCACATACCGAACGTATACCGCCTCCATTTGCCACCCATACATGATCAGGTTTTCTTCGATCTTCACCTTCTTGAACACCTTCACATCTTCGGATCCAAACATCATATTGTGTCCCGCAGCCATGATATGTGGTACCCATACTAAGTTCTTTGTCATGCTTGGGACATGATACACATCCTCCTGGATAGTCTCTCCACTGTCACCCCATCTATTAACATGCACGTTACCCACATTGACATTGGGAAGCATCGAGTTGTCCGCCGTCACTACAGCATGATTGCCCTTGAGCTTTCACAGCCACACGAAGTTTTGGGGTCCCCGTCACATGTTCTCCGATACAGTGAAAGCAAGGGAAATCTGCCTTTCATGATGAATTCCCAAGACAACCTGCACAAATCCCACTTGCGCATCTTAGTCACCATCATCACTTTGCGAATCACACTGTGTTATCTGTCACAATGTTCCCATTCTCTGTCTTCCGCGGCATTCTATAGTGTTTCACAAAATGGCCCTGCTTTCTATAGTGATAGCAAATATTTTTCTGTTTCTTATCCTGCGACCCAATGCTGTTCTCCTCCTCTATGTGTGAATCCAACCTCGGGCCTGATTTTTGTTTTCCTCCACCGTCTCTAATAGTTAGCCGTGAATGCCTCCTCACTCTCTCTCACAAAGAGCCCCGCCATATGTCTTGCTAGAGCCTCTTGATTTACTAAGAGGTTCTCTAACTCAACCAACATGGATTGTGTGGACCAACCTTGAGTCGCGGTCAAATCCTATTAAACTCCAATCTTAACCCACGGATGATCAACCTCCCCATATGGCTGTCACTGATTTGTGACTTCATATCAAGTTGATAGATCTCGTTGCACAGGTTCTTAACTTTCATAAAATACTGAGAAACTGAAAGAGAACCCTATGTCAATGAACTGAGCTCATTCTGCAACAGTTGCAATAGGGCTGTGTGTTCTTTTGCGAGAACAATGATGAGAACACATCCCATACCTCCTTCGGTGTCTTCACATCCCTTATGTGGTCCATCAACATTTTGTGCATGGAGGCTTTCAACACAAAAAAGTGCCTTACCTGCTTGGATCTTCCACTTACACAAGGCCTTTCCGTTTGCAACCTCTGCTACTGGTGGGACAGTGTCTTTGCCATTCACCGTCTCCTAGAGATCTTGCCTCTGCAAATATGACTCCACGCAGGATCGCCAATCAACATAATTATGGTTCCCGAGCTTCTTGATCCCGGCCATCAAACTCATGTTTTCTGCCATGTCGGTTGTGTTTCATTTGGTTTTGATGATCCAATCTTTCAAGTCAAGCGCCCAAAATCACAAACCTAGGCCTTGTGGGTTATGGGCCCATAACACTTCCACTGCGTAAGTAACTATGGTGTACTTTGAAAGTGGATGAGTGTATGAAAGAAAGCGTTCTTTCTCTTTCTAATATTCTCTTGTGTTTTCATATTTCTAATATTCTCTTGTGTTTTCATACATGGTGTTCTTTTTACAACCTTATGTTGGTGGGCGTATGATGTTTATCGAGCAGTAGTTTGTTTCTCAAAGCTCCTTTATATTTTTCTTTGTGCTCAGTGTGTGTTTCTCCATGTGCATGATCATTCCGCATGTCATCATCACCAGAGCCTTTTCCCTAATATTTGGGGTCAGCTTGATCGTTCCGTATGTAACTCTACAAAAAGATTGCGAGAGGGGCAAAGGGATAGAGAAGGGTAGTTAAGAGGGGCCTGAAGAGGAGGTTTGCTTGATGGGATCATAGGTTGGGGGAGTTTGGCTATGCTCTGAGGAGAGGGAATTGGAGCTCTACTTGTTGAGCTATGCTAAGAGGCATTGGAGCTTTTTCTTAATGAGGCCATTGGACTTTTACTCAATGAGCTTTGTGAAGATCGCAACGGAGCTCTTCTCCTTGAGCTTTGAAAAGAGAAAATTGGAGCTCTTCTCCCAGAGTTATGAGAATGGCAATGGGGAGTTTTGAGAAGGGAGTATGGGAGAGACTTGCAACTTCAGTGGTTACGAGGCCAATGAGATTGGGGGATTTGAAATGAAAACGAAGAGATCGAGTCTGTCTCCTACCTAAATCAGATTATGAAACCAGAGGAGGCATCATTGATGTATGGAGAATTAAGGCAAAGGCATTTTATTTCAGTTGCCAAAAATGAGATTCTGTTTAGGGATCCATGGCCCTTAACTCGGGGGTTAGGGTTAAGGTTGTAGGATGGGGGGAGAGAGAGGATTTGAGGGTTGATAGAAAGAGGAGATCATGAGAAGAAGAGAGCTTCCTCTGTTTAGACAGAAAGGGCTTGTTCTCCAAACCATTAATCCTTGTCAAAAAATGAAAGTTCTATTTTTTTTGAATCTGTTAATTGTTCTATTCTATTTCGTAAAAGGGAAATACAAGTGGTCCAAAAAATAGGCATCCCACGCCTCGGGAGCACTATACAAAAAATAAGCTACCCACTAAGTGGTAGCGCTATACAAAAGGAAACTAAAGGCAAACCATATTAACGGCTGCCCTATACAAAAAACACCGAGACAGTGTGTAGACAACACAAAGATACCAAAAATTCTCTCTAGCTGCTGCTGAGGAATCTGCCACGAGTAATTGCCATGTGCTCCATCCTTAGCAAGAGAGTTAGCTTCTGCGTTGGCCTCCCGCAAAACATGCTTCTATTAGACGTCCATATGCCTTCAAATGCGAGTGATTTCATCAAAGACATGAGCAAGAGACCAAGAGCATGGGGAAGCAACTGAGGCCACCAAATTACATTCTTAGAATCCCCCTCTACAACTAAAGTCTGGCCCCACTAAGGGTTGAACAGTTTGAGGCCTTCGAGAAGGCTAAGGCCTCGGCCATTTGAGAATCCAAATGTATGATATGTTTGGAGAAAGTGGCAATGGTGTTGCCCTCATGATCCCTAAAGATGCCACCTAGACCTGCAGGGCCAGAGTTGCCTAAAGAGCAACCATCAAAATTGAGTTTGGTTTGCCCAAGGAGAGGAGGTATCCATAAGGAAACACAGGGTGTAATGCATGCCAATTCTGAACAAAGGCCCAATGGTGGACACCTTTAAATCTTTTGTGGTTGGAAGCCCAGAAAATCACCAGAAATTTGACATTGTCAAACAAGGATTCTGGTGAGCGTCCTTCCCCCTTGAATATCCGGTTATTGCTTTTGAGCCAGATAGTCCAGAGGGTTGCTGCGACTGATGCCTTCCACCGGAGGATACCAGATTTGGGCCAAGGGAATGGTTTTAGCGATTTGAAAAGGATAGGGATAGACGAAGGTGTTACCCACTGCCACTTACAAAGCTGAAGGAGAGCATCCGAAATTTCCTGATTCAGAGGCAATGAATGAAGAGCTGGGCACTGCTTTCCTCATCAGCAGTAGACATTGCGCATCCATTAGGATTGGGCAGGCCTATCCTTTGAAGCTGGTCAACTGTCAAGGCCCTTTCGGATAAAACTATCCAATGGAAAACCTGGACTTTAGGGGGTGCGATAGAGTACCAAGTCTGAGCCACAATTGATGTGGGGGAAAGCGGGAAGGTGGGCGGTTGAAGTAGAAACACCTTTTTATTAAATGAAGCAGAAACACCTTTTTTAAAAAAAAAATAAAAAAAAATAAACAAATAAATAAATAAATAAATAAATAAATAAATATATATATATATATATATATATATATAATATTATATGGAAGTCAAACGAAAATTTAACAAATAAATAAATTCATAACAAATACCACAGAAGAACAAATAAATCTTTATAATGAGAGTTTTTAATGTGACAGTGCATTAATAGTTAAAATGGGTGCATCCAAACAGACCATAATCTATTTCAAAATTTTGCTTTTACCTATTTCAACATAACTTTATCCTTTTTTGTTGGGGTTTTTGTTCAGCGAACCAAGTTCTCTTTCTCAGAACATCTCTCCCCTTCTCATAATCTCCTCTCTCTTCATCCTCAAACGTTCTCTTTTCTCTTTCCCTCGCATACTCATAGCCCTAACCTCAGAATCTTCGACTACGGATCCTAGCTACAATCTCATTTTTCAGCAGCAGAGCAGCAGAAAAACCTTTAGTACTCTAGTTCTCTTACCAATGCTGCCAATTCTGGTTGCATGGCTTGAATTAGGTAGGAGATTGGCACATTCTTCTTCTTCATCTCAAATTCTTTGATCTTAATGCCAAATCACGATTGAAGTTGCATAACTCTCCAAGAAACCCCTTCTTCCTCGCTCCCCCCTGCTCAGAGCTATAGGATAATAGCTCCAATCCCCTATTCTCAGGGCTCATGGAGGAAAGCTCCTATAGGACCTTTTCTAAGCTCATTAAGTAGAGCTCCAACGGAATCATTGGAGAGAGCTCCAATACCTCCTTATCGGAGCTCAATGAATAGAATTGACCTCCATTCCCTCTTATTAGATGAAGCCCAAGTTCCCCCTTCTCAGATCCCATCAAGCATACCCTCTTCTTGGACCTCAAGATTGTTGTCCTAAAGTAACAAAATCCTAAACAAACCCTACATCACTTGTAGTTGGAAGCCCTTGATTGAATGGTTGCAGGGACCTAACACCAATCAAATGGGGGTGAATGATATCAAATTTATGTTGGAATTTGCAGAAGAAGAATAGAGTATTTTGGTGAAAAATCGAAATCCTGAAATCCAGTAGGGGCATGAAGGTTGGCACTGGATTTTTAGCCAATTGGCCTGAATTTATCGCTACAACATTATATAACATTTTGAAAATGAATAATTGCATTGGGCGGAGAAGTTTGCGGGAGAATTTGGGGTTCTTTATTTGGTTTTGAAAGGGAGATAGAAGGGGAAAATGGGGCTATGTGATGCTGAGAGAAGATGAAGATTTTGGTAGTTTCAGAGTCAGAGACAGAAGAACAAGAGAGTGAGTGTTGGGTTTGGAATGGACAAGAATGGAGCTTCAAAGGTTAGAACCATGACTGGTTTTCAATATGCAAACTATTCGGTCATGGCACGAAACCACTACCCAAATAATATTATGGAGAATTTATAGTACCTGCCAAACAACTAAGAGAATAATATTATGCAAGATATATCAATTTTAGGCAAAATAGTCTACCCTTAGCTCACATCTAAACGGACCCTCAGTTTAGTTTATATTTGGTTTTCTGAATTGATTATCTTTTTCTCTTGGGAGTTGGTGGCCTAATGGTTGAAGGCTACTCATATTTTTGTTTTTGCGATATTCTTTGTTTAACCCGAAATCATGAACTAATTTACTGGATTTGTTGTTTTGAGTCGCATAAATTGGGAGCTAGGCACTGAATTGTTGAAACTTCTAGAGTTTGATACCCAAAGAATTCATGGTGTTTTGTCCTTGTTGGAACTGGTGAACTTGGTTTCCTTATTTTAGTGTCATACATGGGTTCAATTCTGCCTACCCCAATGAATTGGGAAAGCACTTTGACGATGATGATGATACATGGGTTCAATTCTAGAGTTGCATAATTGTGAAAATTTACACAAATTTTGTTGACGCAACAATCACTTTTTTTTTTTATTGACATTGTTATTGTGGTTTATTTAGTGTTGGTTTTGAGTAGAGTATCCTTTTCTGTTGGTAATTAGAACATGGAAAATATATTATCAATGCTGCACTAATATTTTCTTTTATTTTTCTGATATATGAACTTAGTTCTACTTGATCATTTGCATACGGTGTTGTTCTTTTGCAGGGCAGCTAGTCTTGAGCTAGAAATTTATGATGCTATCATGTTAGTGAAGGTCCTATATGTTCCTTCCCAGCATTTCTTGTGTTTTCTTCCCTTTTCTTTTCATTTTAGTAGATATCTATTTTAAAAACCATGCTTTCTTGTAGAGGTTGGGCCCTGATGTCAGAGAAGGAAAACGAAGACAATTCAATTACATAGGTATGGGGCAGACTCTCTCTCTCTCTCTCT
Source organism: Amborella trichopoda (assembly GCF_054954075.1). Lineage (NCBI taxonomy): Eukaryota > Viridiplantae > Streptophyta > Magnoliopsida > Amborellales > Amborellaceae > Amborella > Amborella trichopoda. The sequence goes on from NC_142339.1 coordinate 56,198,862, forward strand.
CTCTCTCTCTCTCTCTCCATTTCCAAACAAACAAAATACTAACATAAACATTCTGTCTCTGTCTCTCTCTGTCTCTGTCTCTCTCTCTCTCTCTCCATTTCCAAACAAACAAAATAATAACATAAACATTCTCTCTCTCTCTCTCTCTCTCTCCATTTCCAAACAAACAAAATAATACACAAACATTCTTTCTCTCTCTCTCTCTCTCCATTTCCATACAAACAAAATAATAAATTCAGATCTCTGATTTATAGAAGGAATCAATTACAATACCTTAAAATATTATGTAAGATTCAAATCCTGTAGTTTGTTGCGGTTGACCAAAACCCCATAGTATAAGGATACTGATTAAAAATGTTATCGCTCCGATATGTCTTACATATGTTTTGGACTTAAAATACTTAAGTGTCAAAAAGAAGTGGGAATTTTATCATCAGGTATTTCCTTGTTTGGTGGTTTGAATGGAAATAGATGTGATTTATGTTATCGGGCTGGCATCCTTTCCTTTTTAATAAGTATTTGTCCTTATGTTTCTCTTCTAAGATGCTTTTCCAAGAGACATTTGAATAATTTTGTTTATTTTATGGGAAATTGGATAATTTGTACACCAGGAAGACTTCTCCGGAATGTGCAACCTGAACTAATGGAAAATCTCATCCAGGCCACGAAAGATGGAGACCATGCTAAACTACACGCTTTGTCTGGTCAAAGGACACAAACCATTGTAAATGAAGAGGAAATACAAGAGGAAGAAGATGAGGAAGAGGAAACTGATATTGAAGAGGAGGTGGAAAAATAGAGATAATTCTCATGTTATTTTTCTTGTTTATTTTGGTATGAATGCTTTTCTTATTAGTCTAGCTTGAAGCACATTGTTCATTAAATGAACACAATGGAAGAAGAGTTGAAATTACTGATAAAGACATTGGTTATCTATATGGTTGAGCATCAATGTAGTACTTGCATGATCTAGAAGACAAGGAAGTTCTAGACTTTAATTATCAAGAAAAGGAAAAAAAGATACGATTTTAGGTATTTACTTTTCTTGTTACACACTTTTGCAGGCACACCCGAAGTATATAGAACTGGCTGACAGATGGTTTCAAGGATTAATTAACAAGAATTCATCCATCACTAATGAAGTGTATTCAGTTCAAGATGTTGATTTTGATCGTCAGGTATATTGGAACATCGTGTTATCCTGTGACCGTGTATATTTTTTCATAGATGGTATCAAGGAATGAAAAACTTCGTGTCATATATGTGGCATAGTCAAATCTAAACGAGATCCTTGTACAAACCTTGTTGAGCATATGCTGGTGACAGATTTGCACTGTACAAAATGCTAAATTACGAGTGAAGAAAATAAAAGATAAAAGAGAACATTACCAAAACAATATTGGATAATATTTCATCTAGAAATACATATGATGATTTAGTTTTCTAAAGACACAACTTACTGAACCAACTTGGGACCTGCCAAACCGACTTGTACCATGTCCTGTCTCAGTTTTGGAGCAACGGTGCATACATTACAGAAGAATAAAACAAATTGAAAGCCACATCCCTCTTTAAGAAATTGCTTGCTGTAGGATCTTAAGAGCAATAGAATCAATTAAACTTGTAAAATGCATATTATCAAAAAGAAGTCTTGTAAAATGTGTTAGTGAACTGAAGGCATTAGTGAACCCGAAGAACGAAGGCTTGCCTCACCTTCAAGATCCAGCTCTTACCAGGTTGAGCTCCTGATACTAGTCAAGAATCTTTGTGTATATCCATCTACACACAGACGCACACGATGTACTGAGTGTGCTTCTCTAGGATCATGATTTAAAATAAACCATGAGGCCACCACAATAGCATGTGCAAAATTTCAGTAGGCACTCAACAAGTGGGTGAGTCCCCTCCAAAGCATCTTATGAAATTAACAAACTGTAGTCGACTAGCAAAGGATCTTTCACAACTTGTGAAGCACAAGATCCATTTCCAAGATTCCTGCACCAGTTTCTTGGGTAAATTAGATGGCAGTTTTGTATTTGTGTTTCATTTTATTAGTGTTTTTTTATGGTTCAGTTTTAGAAGAAAATCTCAAGATGGGTTGATAGCCATTCATGTCCTCTCTTAGGCTCAAGGCTCCTTATAATTAAAAATGATGAGAGGCTTTAGAAAAACAAAAGACAACAGAAGAATATGCTAGCATAGTGGAGACCAAAACAATTTCTTGTTAATCATCCTGCTCACATTCTGTATGTGCGTATAACCCCCTGTAGAGACCCATTTATATCTTTCAACCTCTGCATATCATGTGATTATAATGTATAGGTAAGCAGGGTCTTGTTCACAACCAGATAGTGACTTGGAAACAGACCTGCTTAATTAGGAGAGAGGGCTAGAAACTGATTTTTAATCATAGACATGTGCCAAAAAGATTGCTATGTGTATTTAGCTTCTTCCTTTAATGGCACATATGTTGGGCTTTTGAACTCCTGTTAAAGCCATAGGAGGTTGCAGTCTCATGAAACCTTAACATTTATTGGATCAGAAGGTCAGACTGACACTTCTACATAAGAATTTTTACATAATGCAACTGTTAAGTATCTCAAGGTCTCTTTCTCCTACAAGCTCACTTTCTGGTAACTTTCTTATACAGATATCCTAGTTCACTCAAGAACCCCATAAGTTCTACAGTTTCATCCTCCTCCAAAAGTCCTACCCGAAGGAAACACCAGACGACATCAGTACCTTCAAGCAAGAAACCATGGCACTTAGATGACCATACTCTTCCTACGTCTCTTCACCAAAACACCGATTCTACCAAAGCACGCATTCATTTCCACACCAATAACAATGATCAATCCCATTCAAGGTTGTCCATATGGCCGTTGATGGCCTTAAGTTCCCTGAGCTATTCTCACCATTTCCTACCCGAAATAGTCGTCCCTCATATTTCTTGTTCAATATCTGTGTCCAAAGGCTCTAGCTGTCATCCCTAAAATGAAGCACCTCGGGAAAAGAAAATCATCTGGTTTGAGTTGACACTTTTTCTGTTCGCAACCACTTTGGCATTTAACTAGCAACATCTTTTTGCTATGCATCAAGTGGTATCTACACCTTTTTGGATTTTCACACACGAAAAGTGGCAGTGGTTCCCTAAAGCTCCCCCAAAATGTATGGTGTGCTATCAACAAAATGCAGATGTGAAGTTCTCTTTGCATGACTTTTAATGGCCACATTTAACCATGAAAATGGCCTCTTGAAGAACCATCTATTGTCGAATCCCTCTATTGTGTTTCGAGTGCTTAGTCAAAGCCTTGCTTTCATTTTATTACATATGTTGTTTGCTTTTTGGATTTTTTTTTCCAGGAGTTACGAAAGCTTGTTCGAAGAGTGCAGACTATGCAGGGGAGAACTGTTGATGATAGCGCGGCAGATTCTGAAGCAGCCTTGCGAGGAGCGAGAAAGTCTCTGAGTCGCTTCCTACGATCTCTTGCCAAACAAACCCTAATGGTTTAGATTACTAATAATCCTCATTTCTTCCATTTTTTATTTTCTCTTTCTTGTATAACATCACCTGACAGAAAAGGAAATATGAGAAAAATGCAGTGAAATTGGTCACTCATTGTGTACTCGTAATTTATTATGGAACATATATATCAAATCTGAATTTCAATATATGGAATTCATGATATAAGTAGCATCATTTCTTGATATTAGAAACAAAGTCGATTTATTCACTCAAGTATGGATACAAAGTCGATTTATCCCTCTCAGTCAAGTAACGATTTCCCATGTCTATTTTTAATAGATAAAATGTGGATTAAGAAGAGAAATATGTATTAATCTCACCTCTCACCCCTAAATCTCTCTCCCCTATCTTATTCTTGAAATTAAGTATTGATTAATATATAAATTTTTATCACTCTTTTGTTTATAATAAGATTAATGCTTCTTGAGTATGCCTAGATATAGACATTAATAGGATCTAATGTCTTAAACTAATATATTGGATATACCCTGCATAAATTTATTTCTTAGTTTTATTTATATAATTTAATTGATTTTTAAATGATCTTTATTATTTTAAAAATAATATTTACTATCAAATAAATTCATGATATTAGTAGCATAAATCGACTTTGTTTCTATCTCAATTTTGCCATTTAAATTTTTTTTTTCTAATAAAGAGTTCAAAAGAGGCAATAATACATTTAGAAAATAGCTAGAGAAAGCTATTATTGTCATAAAAAAAACTAATGTAATGTTAAAATATTCATAAAAAATTAAAATATAACAAAATGTCGTTAAAATCATAAAGGGTGAAATTGAGACATAAGAATCAAGAAGGAAAAAAAATCATTTTTTCCATTGGCATTTAAGATCGATGGGCTTTATGTTATATGATAAAAATAATTTATAAGATAAAATTAAAATATTATTTCATAATAGAGGCATAATACAATTGAAAAATAGCAAAAGAAAGCTAGAAGAGACAATAGCATAAATAAATAAAATATAGGCAATCAAAATAAAATAATAATAATATTATCAATAAATAATAATAAGTATTATTTTATTCTTATGTTCAAATTTATAATTAAAAAATTAAAACTATTCAAGAATCTAAATCCTTAGTTTTTTCGTTCTAATTGAGTTTCACGACCTATGAGATAGATCAAACCATTTATTTTCTACATGTAAAATGTCATAGTACGATTTGAAAAAGGGTAAGCTTTCTATGAAACTTATATACTTCCAACCGTCCATTCTAAATGGAAGGTTAAGATTGTCCTAATCACAATGCCACATCTCTACACTATTTTATTTTTAATTGTTTTTGTATAAACCATTTTGACACCAAATTTTGGACATTTAATCTTATATATTCGCACTAGCTAAAAATAATTATTTTCAATAAAATAAAATAACCAAAATACCCCTAAAAATTTTAAGGGGTATTTTATTTATTATATTTTATTGAAAAATTATTTTTAATATTTTTTATAGATGCGCTCCAATAAGAAAATGGCACATACCAAATTTTGTATTCATACAATTTGTATAAAAAAAACTAAAAAAAAAAAATATTTTGAGACGTCGGATCTAATATCAAACGGTGAGTGGCTATCTTGATCAAAATTGGACGGCTGGATGGTAGGGGAAGCATAGATCTTCTATGTTGTAGGGGAAGCATAGAAACCTTTCCATTTGAAAAATATGCCATTATTTTATTACTATGTTCAAGTTTTTAATAAAAAATTAGAACTATTTAAGAATCTAAATATTATTACTATGTTCAAGTTTATAATAAAAAATTAGAATTATTCAAGAATCTAAATATTTAATTTCTTCAATCTAATTGAGTTTCACAACCTAAAAGAGAGATCAAATCACTATTTTATTACTATAGTCTACAGAGAGATTATATATATTTTTTTACATAGTGGTCACAATCATTAAATGTCAAATTAAACGGTTTGAGGTGAGCCACAAAATGTAAGAATTTTTTTCTTTCGAGTTTTGTGTTTATTTAATGACACTTTTACAACTACCCATCGTGAAACTTAAGGGACACGAATGATTGTGGACCATGTATAAAAGATAAATAATCTTCGTGTAAACAATCTCGTGGCATAGTGAACCATTCCATTGGTTTAGGTTAGTGTCTTAAAAATTGGAGCACCAAGCAATCCGAGTCCACTTCAGGAGTTCAAAGTCGGCTTCTTGACTCAAAGCATTAAGGATATCACCAAAAGGAATTTTTATGCAATCCGAGTCCACTTCAGGAGTTCAAAGTCGGCTTCTTGACTCAGAGCATTAAGGATATCCCAAAAGGAAATATTTGTTATTATGAAACTACTTAAAACTTTTTGTTATTACATTCATGTTCATTTTGTAAAGTTCAGATCATTTTTCATTTTTTTTTGCAAAGAAATAAGACTATCAACTTCAAATTTTCAAAACATGGTCCTGATTTCAGTTTTTGAAAACCCAAAATGCAGCCCTTTCCTCATACTTTACTGGTTTTTGGCAGACAACTCTCGAGTTCGATGACTGAGTTGTCTTTGCAGACAATACTTACTTTGGACGAAGAAGGTGAGTAGCAGAGATCAGCAGTGGTGTTCCAGGCATTCAATGCTGGTGGGCATTCAAGATACTTCCTCAGCTGCTAAGGATATGGGTTTGAGAGGTGGTTGTGAAATGGGAAGGAAGAAAACCCATGAAAAGAGAAGCACGACCGGTGCAAGGAAAGGTGCCATGCGTGAGTTTTTGCAGGAACAGAGTTGATTGAGGGAGAGAGAGAGAGAGACTTGTAAGGATTCTGCAATGAGGTTTAGGAGGGAAAGAGAGAAGAAAGCAGACTACTGTGCAAGTGGATTTTAGGTTTGAGTGGTATTCTGAAGAGCAGAGAGAGGGATTTTCCCAAATGCTTCTGGTTTCAATAGAAACTGAGAAATCCTCTGCGATGAGTTTAGAGAGCGACGGAAAATGTAAGTTTTTGTCAATAAGAATAGAGTGAGAGAGTGAATATTATCCCCAAAATATCCCAAATTTCATTGGAAAATGAGAGTTTGCCTGAAATATATTTGGTGCTTGAGCTGGGCTGTAGAGAGAGAGTGACACATGGAGTGTATTGATCTGGATGTAGATTGCTTGATTGATGGAGGTGGTTGCCGGCACCACGTCCACACTGACTTCTCCGATGCATCTTTTCTGATTGCCGCAATATTTATTTAATTATTTTATTAAGACTGCCGTTGGTGGCACCAGATTTTTAAAAAATACAAAAATAAAAATTCGGATTAATTTTGAATTATTTTAAAATCAAAATATTTAGTAATTTCGATTTTGAAAAATCAAAATATTTTCAATATTTCTGTTTTTCAAAAACCGAAAATAGGCGGTTTGTCTTTTTTTAAAAAAATATTATGAAATTAACGGAAACTAAAAGATATTTTTGTAATAACGATAAATATAACGGATATATACATAATTTTTACTAGAAATAATGTGTATCTCAAAAATCCAGTAGAGTATTTTGAAGTTGGAAAACTTTACAATTGATCATCTTGAGAGAAATGGGTTTCAAGTCCCAAAAATAATGTAATTTGTGTAACATGTTACGTAGACTTTCTATTTTTTAGATTTTCAAGTGTTTATAGATCTGATCAATCAATTTATAATTACGGTTCAACATAAATTTTCAATTTATCGTAAGATTTCCAACATTAAAACTATTTGTACAAGGAGCTCATTGTAAGAAATCTAACATAGCTCTCCTCGTTTACTTGGGCTTAGGACCGGCATAACAACAAGGGCCGGACAAGGCGGAGTTTATCAATTAATTTTTTTGATAAAATTTAAAATTTTGCCAGTTAAAAATATTAAATTTTTTTAGCAATGGACCTAGACCCGACTTGGGACCCAACGGACATACCCGACACGGGTTCATGTATGGATCCAACATTTAGACTCGCAGGTTGGGTCTAGGTCCAAAACCATGACTCAAACACTATTTGAGTCTGGGTGTGGGTGTGGGTCTGGTTTTGATTGGACCGAACCTTTACTCATAAACTGTTGGTGATAAAATACTTCAATTCATATTTGTTTGGGTGTATTAAGAATCATGTACAATAAGAATTTATGGTCATCTTTAACTATTAAACGAGAAATCAAACGGCTTTAAATATAGAAAAAGTATATAATGAGGCTATTTACTTTTGGTACAAGTCCGTCACAATTAATATTCACTATTATATATGAAATTGTGTGGCTGCATTTACTTCATTGACCAAGTTCAAAGTTCAAATTAAATTTTATCGTGACACAACCAAACAATGAGATTTTACAATGGATGGTTGCATTGTGTACAATCTCTTCAATTTAATTGCTAGTGATTGTGAAGTTATTGCCAATAGATGTATGTATTATAAAAATAAATAAACCATAACAGCGGCATTGGACTCAATCAGACTCGATGGGGACGAGTATGATCTAGGTTTGGACCTGAATACATTTAGGTCTGGGTCGATTCTAGGTCTGGGTCGAGTCTATGCCCAGGCGGACCCGACCCCTTGCCACCCCTATTCAAGAGAACCTTACTCTATACTTCCACGATCCCAATGTTTTAGAGAGAGAGAAACCCTGCGTTTAAAGGCAAAGAGAGAACTTGGCCAAGTTTAATTTTGAACTGAGGACTAGCAAAGTTGCAGCGAGAGAGTATGTGTAAAGTGGGGGTTTCTTCTACCCTCATGAACTTGTACTAGGTACGTTTTCCCTAATCTCTCTGTAACCTTTCCATTTCCTTTGTTTTTTCCTTGAGGTCTTATTCGGAAATGGTGTTATGGGCCCTTTTAATGTAAATGTCTTTTGCAAAACCCCATTCTTTCTCTCTCTACAAACCCCATTATCTCCTTTCCCTTGTCATACCACTTTCTTTTCCTTCTCCCCACCAACACTTTTCTTCAGGGCCATGTCCTCTCTCTTCTCCTCCGCGAATTATTGGGCTCCGTCTTCTTCATCTTGTATAGTTAATTTTCTTGTAGACTCTGTTGGGCTCTCAAGGGAATCAGCCATTGCTGCTTCTTCCCACCTTGGTAACTTGAAAACCCCTGAAAAGCCCCTCTCTGTAATAAACTTCCTCAAAAGCTCTGGTTTCAATGAAACCCACATTCATGATTTTATCAGGATACGACCCCAAGTTCTCAAATGCAGTGTAGAGAAAACCCTAAAACCAAGATTCGAATTGCTCCAAAGTTTGGGTCTTTCGGGTCCTGAACTCGCTTCTTTCCTCTCTTCTAGCCCATTCATCTTGTGCTACAGCATGGATAAACATCTTAAGCCATCCATCCTCTTCCTCAGAAGCTATTTCAACACCAATGAAGAATTTTTAAGTGCTATACAGCACTGTAAGCGCTACAAGATGGTTGTTCTGGGGAATATAATGAAACCCAACTTGGAGTTTTTGGAGAGCTGTGGCATTGCTAGGCCGACACTCCAGAAGTTCATGCTTAGCAGGCCAGGTTTTTTCTATCAGAGTACTGAGAGGCTTAAGCAGATCGAAGAGAGAGTTCGAGAGTTGGGTTGTGACCCAAAATCAAAGATGTTTGTCTATGCAATGTATGCCATGAGTTCGTTGAGCGAGAAGAAATGGAAGGCTAAGCTTGAGCTTTTGGAGAGTTTTGGTTTTTCAAAAGGAGAGGTCTTCACTATGTTTTCTAAGGCGCCATATTTGATGTCCCGATCAGAGGAAAGGTTAATGAAAGTTATGGATTACTTCCTCAATGAGCTCAAATATGATAAATCTTTCCTAGCTTCACGCCCAGTCTTGTTCTGTTATAGTTTAGAGAAAAGGGTGATTCCTAGGTTTAATGTGTTGCAAGCTTTGAGATCAAGTGCTTTGCTCACAAGGGATGTGAATTTATCAAATGTTTGTTTTATTTCGGAGGAGTCATTCTTGCAGAAGTATGTATTCAGTTTTGGGGAACAAGAGGAGTACCTGTTGAATATTTTTAAAGGAAATAGAGAAAATGATGAAATTGATGCTATGGCGAAGGCTTCGTCTTCTTCTCCTCTCTCGCTTCCTCTCACTGGTGATGAGGTAAACTTAATGTCTCCTTCTAATTCATCTCTCTCACCTCCTTGTAATAGTAAGGAAATGGCCTTATCATCAGCTTCTTTGAGGGTTAAACAACTGATAGACTCAGTTGACCTTTCAGAGGAGGCGGCAATTTCAATATCTCACCAATTTCTCCACTTTAAATCCCCTAAAAGGCCTCTCTTTGTGTTAAAATTCCTCAAAAACAGTGGTTTCCATGATACCCTTATCTCTAATATCGTCACCAAGGTTCCCCAAATTCTTACCACCACAACTCTAAAATCCAAATTCAAATTGCTACAAGATTTGGGTCTTTCTGGATCTGATCTTGGCATATTCCTCTCTTCAAATCCAGCTTTTATTACCTGTAGTACCAAGAAGCATCTTGAACCGTCCATGCTCTTTCTAAAGAGTATTTTGAAAACAAATGAAGACATTTTGAGTGTTCTAAAACGACATAGTCAGCATGTTATGGCCAACCCCAAGAAGGCATTGTTGCCCAACATAAGGTCTCTGCTGAGCTATGGAGTTGGTGCCTCCCAATTAGAGGAGTTCATGTTGGCAAAGCCTGCCAGTTTTACACAGGCACCCAAATGGTTTAAGGAGATCTTGGGAAAAATTAAGAAGTTGGGACTTGATTGTCAGAGTAACGTGTTCTCTCTCGCAGTTTTATGCATGTGTTCCCTGAGCAAGGATACATGGCAGAGTAAGCTGAAGACCTTTGAGAGTTTTGGGTGGTCAGAAGAAAATGTTCTATCTGTGTTTATCAGGAACCCTTTGTTACTGGAAATGTCAGAGAAGAAGTTGCAAAAGGTTATTTATGGTTTTATTAACATACTGAATTTCGATAAAGATTATTTGGTTTTGCACCCTTCTCTTCTTTGTTTTGATTTTGAGGGAAGAGTTCTTCCGAGGCATAAGGTGTTGCAGGCTTTGAAATCAAAGAATTTGGTTAAAAAGGATATAGGATTATCAGGCATTTGTGGACTGACAGAGGAGAAGTTTTTGCAGTATTTGTTGGGTTTTGGGGATGAAGCTGACTTTTTATTGAGGATTTATAACGCAAGCAAGGAGAACACGAGAATCAGTGGTGAAATGGGGGGTTAGAAGCCGCCTAGCTATCCAAGTCTGAAAATCATGTGTGGTTTGCAATTGGCTTCTCAAAATTTTCAAGAATTGTGCAGTGTGATCCTCATTATTTTGTGATATTCTAGATAGTTAACAAAGTTGTGATACGAGTCATTGGCCTCAGATGTTTATTATTTTGTCCCTTCTACTGCATCAAATTGAAGTTTCTTCTTCGTGATAGATTTTTTAGTTTGCTTGCATCTTTTTATTAATTTTTTGAAGTTCCCTTTGACAAGGGACCATAAATTACTCCATTGGCAATGTTTCACAGTAGGTGGGGGTAAATATTATCAAACCCTTTTGGTGAAGATATAAATTCATCATACGTTGAGAAGCTAGCGTCTGTCTAAGCTTGACGTAAAAGTTAATACCTTTAGTGGTACTGCTGTGAATAATATCCATAGTATAAACTTAAATTAGAAAGAAAGATGTTTATGATCTTCAGGTGTCTCTATCCATAGTATAAACTTAAATTGGAAAGAAAGATGTTTATGATCTTCAGGTCTCTTCGAACCGTTCTTTTCTTGTGCATATGGCACGGAAAAGGATCCTCCCTCTCGTTCTTTTCTTCAAGAACTATTTGCAGACCAGTGAGAATGCAGTTCGATTTCTTAAATCAGTCACTTGGGTTTTGGGTGGCATAATCAAGAGAGAGCGGTGATGTAAGGTTCATAGAGAGCTATGGAGCTGAGGGCTCGAAGTTAAGAACACTCGTATTGCATAACCATAGTTACTTTGCCTGAAGCCCAGTCGGTTTAAATATTCACCAAGAAAGTTAAAGGAATCGGTTCTTGATCCTCACTCTCAGATGTTTCCTACAGCAATCCTTATCACGAGTTCAACGAGCAAGGAGAGAGGGAGGCTAAGATTGATTGCTTTAGGGCCTCAACCTTATACAAACGACATACAAGGTCTTAGGGTGTCTAAATCACTCGATTTTTGTCTCTCTTTTTTTTGTAATTTAGGCTAGTTCTAAACCCAATGTCCAAATCCATCACCCCTTAAAAAAGCACAACTAAACATTTGAACCCACCCAAATTTTTTTTAAGTGGGAAATGGGTTTAGAATTGGCTCTCTAAACCTATCTCCCACTTTAAAGAAAAAAAAAAGTGTACAGGCATGGGTTGTAGAGGATAAAAATCAAGGTTTAAAAAAACGTAAGAAAGAAAAAATAATAATTCAGAAAACAATATTTATATGGTTTGATAAATTGTCTACGTCCATGGAGCAGCAAAATTATCTTGTACTAATCCAAAAAACACCTTATATGCTTGGAGAATCCTAGGCCTTACAATGTCTTTCTCACAAGTCTTAAAACATGTTTTTTCTCTCTCTAAAAAACTCATCTCAAGGCTACAGAAATAGGGAAAAGTTTCTATACTTCCTCTACAACATAGAAGATCTATGCTTCCCTTATTATCCAGCCGTCCAATTTTGATCTAGAGAGCCACTTGCCGTTTGATCTTACATCCGACGTCTCAAAGTATTTTATTTTTAGTTTTTTTTATACAAATTGTATGAATATGTAATTTAGTACGTGCCATCTTCTCATTGGGGCGTACCCATGAAAAATATTAAAAATAATTTTTCGATAAAATATAATGATCAAAATAACTTCTTGAAACTTTCAAAGGTATTTTGGTCATTTTGTTTTATTGAAAATACTTTTTTATATATTTTTTGTTAGTGCGAGTTTAATAAAGGATCGGACGTACAAAATTTAGTGTCAAATTAATTTATAGAAAAAAAATTAAAAATAAAATAGTGTAGAGACGTGACATTGTGATTGGGACAATCTTAGCCCTCCATTCAGAATGGAAGGTTGGATAAGGAGAAGCATATGAAAGGTTGGATAAGGAGAAGCATATAAGTTTTATGTTGTAGAAGAACCATAGAAAGGTTGCTCCTGTAAATATTAGAAACTTGGCTTCACGGTTTTAACACGGGTTCATATACATAATGTCTGGACCCTTTTACTAAATTTGTTTTAGAGTGGGAGACATATATTACAAAAAAAATAAAATTTAGAGTAAAAAAGATGTAAACATTGAGTGTTTGAACTCGAAAAAATACAATTGAGCTAGACATGTAATTTTCTGATCCAACCTACTTATTAACTCCCATTGGTGCCCCAATGGGAGGTTGTAATCGCTTTTGTGAACAAATGCGTTTTTTTGTATATCTATCCATTTTGGCACCACTGCATTTGGAGTGGATTTTCCCTAGCAATTTTGTATTTGGTTCTTTGAATTGGGCTTATGTTTCATTCTAGTGCACATTACATATGAGTTTTTGGATCAGGTCTCTCTCAAATAGGTTTTTGTTTGCATGTTTAAGATTCCGAAATAGTTATAAACTCTAGGGGGAGAGTTAGTATGCAGTTTCTATAGGCCTAGGTTTTAGGAAAATAAAGTACCTCTTCACCTTAAATTTTCGTTTGGAAATCACCTTAGGCATAAATCTCTACGATGGTTTTAAAATCATTTTAGACTTTAAAGCTCAAAAAATGATACAGATCTTACGTATTTGTGAACACTCATTTTTAGGTCGAAATAAATGGTCTTGCTAACGTGTTAAAATGTTTAAAATCTTAATTTTTTCTTCACAACTATAATGATCAAGACCGAGTTAGATTTGAAGGTTTTTTGGCACCAGAATTGCAATCTTCAAGGACTTTTGAGGCGGTGCTTTACTTGTTTCGATAGGGCTGCAACCCTTTCATTTTGAAAATTGGTAATTATAAAAAATATCTTTTTTTCAAAAATACAAAAAATACTCAAACTTTTTTGAAATCATCGCCCACACCCATTTTGTCGCGGTTTGTTTTTTTAACTAAAATTTCCTTCATGGACTTGATAAGGCTGTGAAGAGCCATCTCGAACCCAATGGTTCAATGATGATCCACAGACCTTCCACCCTAGTGATAAGCCGGTATCGTGTTCTCCACAATTATAAAAGTACCATGGTAGTCTTACCAGGACTAAGATGGTCCTTTAACGAATGAAAGGATGAGATTATGGCGTTATGGTAACTTATTTTATGGGGACTAGGAATGAAAGGATTACAAGGAATGAAAGGACTATCAAGGTCCTATGCTCTATTAACAAGGGAGAAAGTGTATAATGAGACCATTTACTTTTTGTACAATGTGCTCACAATTAATCTTGATCATTAGATGTGAAATTCGGTAGTTGCATTTATTTCATTGACTAAGCTTTAAGTTCAAATTTTTTTTTTTTGAACTTTGTGACACACCCAAGCTATTAGATTTTGTATCGAATGGACCTATAAAATTTTAGATCCAAAATCATTCTCAAAAATAGATTTTGGAGGGTGGACCGACTGCTATATGCGTGTCCTAAACCCGACCCAAAAATATATTTTATCCTTAGGGCAAGCTTTTTATGTTTCCCTACAGCATAAAACTTATATACTTCATCTTATCCAACCGTCCTGCATAAAACTTATATACTTCATCTTATCCAACCGTCCATTCTGAATGGAGGGTTAAGATTGCCCCAAACACAATGTCACGTCTCTACCCTATTTTATTTTTAATTTTTTTTCTATAAACTATTTTGAATCCAAATTTTGGATGTCCAATCCTCTATTAAACTCAGAGTAGCGAAAAATATAAAAATAATATTTTTATTAAAAAAGAGACCAAAATACCCATGAAAGTTTCAAAGGGTATTTGGGTCATTATATTTTATCAAAAAATCATTTTTAATATTGTTTTATAGGTGCGCCCCAATGAGAAGATGACATAAACCAAATTTCATATTCATAAAATTTGTATAAAAAAAGCTAAAAATAAAATACTTTAAGACATCGGATCTAAGATCAAACAGTGAGTGCCTCTCGTGATCAAAATTAGACGGCTGGAGGGTAGGAGAAACATAGATCTTCTGCCTTATCCTCAAATTAGTTACCAAGAACAAAATATATATATTAAACCTAGGTAAAAAGGTCATAATAGAATTTTGACCAGTCAAATGGGTCAATATGCCTACATGACATGCTTTGTGGGTGACTATGCCTCACACGAGCAAGATCCCATTTTGCTTAACCTTTCCCAATCTGAACATGAGCACAGGTGGAGGTTCGATGAACTCATTTTGACGCCCCTTATATCGGAAGAAGAGCATCACTAGAGATTTTGATGAATTCGTTTTAATACATGGGAGGAGACCAAACATAAGTGGTAAAAATTTATTGAAATTTTAGATAAATATTAAATTTATTTTAAAGAATATAGTAAGAAGAAATGTGATAGTAAGAATTTCTTAACTTTGCAAAATTTTTAGAGAAATATTATGTTTATTTTAGTAGTTAAGAAAAATGTTTTGGAGATGATTTGTAAAAATATTTTAAATCAAGAATCTTAGTTTTGTTAAATATTAGTAAATTAAATTAAAAAAAAAACATTTGAAATGATATTATTTTAATAGAGAAGCATGAAATTTGCATAAAAGTGAATTTTTATAATGGTTTTATTTACCCAATCCTAAACGACTCATCCACTGATTTCACCCGTTCCTCGTGCATGGAAATGGATTAGCCTCATACTCGTCCACTGATTTCATCTGCTCATTGTACATGGAAATGGATTAGGTGGGAATTTCATCTGCTCCTCTTATATATGGGAATGGATGATACAGAGGGTTGGGATGATACAGAGAGAGATGGAGGAGTAAATACAGATGGAATGGATTAATTCCATCCTCCGGACACAGATCCAGGGTTAGAGGAGTAAACACAGAGGGTTGGAGGAGTAAATACAGAGGGTTAGAGAAGGTTTCATTCACTCGTTAACATTTTATCGCCTGACCAGTTCTCGTAATTTTTTTACGGGATTGGGTTGGAGAGAGAGTGTTATCCACTCGCCTGATTTCATCATCCACTGGTTTCATCATCCACACCCACATCCCACTTCATCCTCAACCACCTCATCCACGGCTTACATCCTATAGTCCGTTTCATCCTCTGATTTCATCCACTGATTTCATCTTACCAGATACATAGAGTTGAAAAAGGTTTCAATAAGATATGGTTTCAATAAAGTTTCATCTATTGATCATCCCATCCCAAAAATCTCCTCATTGAATTCATCCACAAGATACATTTTACAGGGTTAGGGAGACTTTTATCCACTCATCTCATTTCATCAACTGATTTCATCTTCTGTTTCGTCTCATTTCTTGAACTGATTTCATCCTCTGTTTCATCCTTTGGATACAGAGTGTTCATCCCATCCACTGATTTCATCCTCTGTTTCATCTTGATTTCATCCTCTTTTGGATACAGAGTGTTCATCCCATCCACTGATTTCATCCTTTGGATACAGAGTGTTCATCCCATCCACTGATTTCATCCTCTGTTTGATACTTCATCCACTGATTTACTCAGTTGCTAATCATGTACAGTTACTAATCATGTACAGGGATCTACAGAGTTGGAGAGATTTTACTTAGTTACTAATCATGTACAGTGATCTACAGAGTTGAGAGATTTCACCAGGTTGGAGAGATTATACACTCGATTGATTGTTGATCATCTCAAAATCTCATCATTCATCATATCTGTATACAGAGGGTGGGAGGGATCTACAAAATTTCACTCGATTGATTATTGATTATTCCAAAATCTCATTATACACTCGATTAATGATTGATTATTCCAAAATCTCATATACGCTCGATTGATTATTGATTATTCCAAAATCTCATTATACACTCGATTGATTATTGATTATTCCAAAATCTCATTATATACATATGTATATGTATAATGAGGGCAGGAGAGAATCTCATCAATTCATATGTAATAATGAGGGCGGGGGAGAATCTCATCAATTCATCTGTATACAAATTCATACAAATTCATCTTCATCTGTATACAAAGGGTGTAATTCATCTGTATACAAAGGGCGATTGATTATTGATTATCCCAAAATCTCATTATTGATGTGTATAATATTATTGATATGTATAATGAGGGTGGGAGAGACTCTCATCAATTCATCCGGGGTTGGAGAGTGAAATCACTCGATTGATTATCCGAAAATCTTATCATTCGTATGTATACAGAGGGCAGGAGAGGGGCGGGACGGATCTACAGGGTTGTCTACAGGGATTTCACTCGATTGATTATCCCAAATCTCATCATTCATATGTATACAGAGGGAGGGAGGGAGGGAGGGAGGGAGGGAGGACGGGAGATACAGAGGGCGGGAGGGAGGGATACAGGGTTCGAGAGATTTCACTCGATTGATTTGATTATCGATCTACAGGGTTGGAGATGATTATCCCAAATTGATTATCGATCTACAGGGTTGGAGATGATTATCCCAAAATCTCCTATCAAGTATACAGAGGGTTTCATATACAGAGGGAGGGAGATAGAGAGAGGTTTCATCTAGATTGAGCATCCCCAAAACCTCCTCATTGTTGCCAATGATGTAACGAGCTTCTCAAAAGATTTGCTAATGATCTAATGAGCAAATGTAATGATTTTAGATAATCT
Source organism: Amborella trichopoda (assembly GCF_054954075.1). Classification (NCBI taxonomy): domain Eukaryota; kingdom Viridiplantae; phylum Streptophyta; class Magnoliopsida; order Amborellales; family Amborellaceae; genus Amborella; species Amborella trichopoda. The sequence continues at coordinate 56,216,110 of NC_142339.1, forward strand.
AATGAGTAATGATTTTAGTGATAAAATATTTGTAATTTCAAATTTTTTAATTATTCTTACACGACGAAAATCTCCATATTTCTAAATAGCCACCCCCAAACTAGAGCATACACACCAATTATCAATGTTTATACCTGTACGGGATGCTCAACACTCAAGTAACTAGTATCGCAGTAAGTTCCAAATAACCATATCAAAACAGTTCTTCACGCAAACTAATAAAATGACTCTCTCTCCTCTCTAAATTTTCATCTAATTTAGATGCGCAAAAACTAATAAAATAACTCTCTCCTCTCTAAATTTTGATCAAATATAGATGCCACATTCATCTGATTTCATCTTACCCATTCAAAATCACAATATATCAAATTTCAGGTCTTGCGCATCTCATGATAGAACTCGAAAGATACATTAAAGTATAAAGCAAAATGCAATCAAATTACCAGCCCTACGCATCTCAGCAAAAAGAAAAATACAGACAGAAATCTAAAAGCATACATTTTAGAAAAGACCTCGGATGATACATTGCTGAGAAAAATACAGACAGAAATCTAAAAGCATACGTTTTAGAAAAGACCTCGGATGATACATTCATCTAGTTTCAACAGTTCTGTTTCTAATTCTTGCAATATCAAGGCTAAAGAAAATTGCTTTCAATTATTCCTCTAAGGTCTAAGCTAATGTCACATGATGTGGAATCACGTTACAATGTTCAATGAGGCCTAAGCCTGCCTAGGAAGCACCTGAGAATGGGGCCACTAGTGATTGATCATGATCGAGGACGAGGCCGCCTTTTTCAATGGTATTAACATATTAAGCAAGGCCCATTGCATGTCCATCTAGTGAACAAAACTTTTGCTCAATTTCCTCGAGCGAATGAAACTGCCAAATGCATTTTGATGGATTACTTCGCCTCACAGAACTTGATGTGCTTTGCCGTAATACCGGTTTATGTATGAACACTGGTAAGAGAAAAAGACAAGTTAATATGAGAGAGAGAGAGAGAGAGAGAGAGAGAGAGAGAGAGAGAGAGAGAAGGAATCTACCTTGTTTGGTATAGGGGGGGTGTCTGGCGTCTGAACAGGATAGAACTTGTAAAATCGCATGTTCTGGAGGCCAATTCTCTTCTCCTCACTCATGTCTTCGATTGCTTTCCTGCGAGCCTCCTTTGCCTGGAAAGAAAACCCATCCATCACCAGGAAGAAAACAGCAGCAATTTCAAGATGGTCTTTCCATTCTCATTCATTTCTTTGATATAAATATGAGTTCAAGACAACATGAAACCATACCTCCCGCTGCTGCTTCTTTGCTTCTCTTACTTGCTCCTTGACATAGTTCTGAAGAAATAAAAGATTATTCACACTTTCGCAAAGAATCAATAAGATTCAAGCAAATAAGAATTAAGAATGGTCTACTATAAGCATCAAATAATTAGGAATGCTATACCATGAATTTCTCTTTCTGATCTTCAGGGAGTTTCTCCTCCTTGATCAGATCATCAGTAAAATCCTACATAGCAAATAACAGTATCGTTTAATTTACATCTGCAAAATTGGTATTAATCACAAGATTAAAAACTCTTTAATGGCGTGTTTTTTTCTTCTAATGATAACCAATAAAGACATCAGAAAATACAGGGAGTACATCGAGTCAATACCTCAACTTCATCAAAACTCCAATCAAATTCGCAAACAACCTGCACAAAGTTTAAATGAGCCCCGATTACAAGACTGACTAAAGAAATATAATTCGAAAAGGTATAAATTTTAACTAGCATGGGTTACTAAACGGAAGCAAGCTAAAAGAATGGAATCAACAATGTACACATGCTCTTTTCTTTCAATTTTATGAGCTATCCACCTCCACATATCACACAGTTATTATCCACTACCAAGTATCACACAATCATTTTGTATGACTATTCGTTGTAGGTAGTTTTCCTCAGGGTAGGCCTAAAAGTGTAATGGATCATTGCAAGTTTCTTGATGGCAATCATATCTACTGCTTAGATGTAATCAGAATCAAAATCAAGATTCATGTCGAAATATACTTGTATCAGCAACATTGACTTTGAAACCTATAAGGAGAATAAAATAAATAAATTGTTCACTCTAAAGCTGCTTAACAATTGACCCTACAATAGACAATAATTTTTTATATCCTTTTGCAAGCTAATAACCAGTTAATGACACATCACTGAGAAACCATCAAAAGCTCCATCAACTGTTGTATTAATGAAGTAAAAGGAGGACGAAGCAGATCGTGTACAGATAGAGCATATACATGATTGGGCTAGCCCGCTTGGCAGGTGCCCTGTACAAAAACCGCCAAGGGTCCAAAAAAAAGCTCCATCAAAGGATCAGTGTTTGTTCTTTAAAAAGGTACATTCTCGAACAAAAACAAGAAAATGGAGGAACTATTCCCAAGAAGCCAAGAAACAATCCAAAGAAGCACAATAGGATGTCATGGCAGTGCAACAAAAACAGCAAACAGACAATGTAAATTAATAATAAAGGGAAAGCTGCCTTACAGGAGGTTCCATGGGGTACATTAATTGAACTGTTGTTTCCAGTTCCGTATCATCCTCCTTCCGAGGATCGTAAAAATCTGCTAGAAGGACAGGTGTTAAAGTAGAAAACTCCTTAAAAAATAGGACATGGGAAAACATTTGGTCTTGTCCAAGGGTGGAATGCAATCCACCCCCTATTTTTAGGGCCTTGGGGTATTTGTTACGCCTCAAATTTGGCACACATCCTCATGGTCCAACAACAAAAATTGTGAAAAGAAAGTTAAAAAAAAAGGAAAATGGTTTTTCTTAGAAGAGAGAATGCTGTGAAAGCATGCCATCCATCTCAGAAAACAAAAAATGGAATTAAATCAAGGCCACAGGGAATTGTTTGATCTTAAAATTTGCAGATTGCCTCGTCATCAGATGAACAATTTACAAATAAATAGGGATTTCGAGTTCTTAAAGGGATAGATCTAGCACCCATGAATTGGAAGCCTGCACTCATGAAGTTAAAACAAAAAACTTTCAGTGGTTTGTATTTGAATTTTTTTAATGGGTTTCTTCTTCATCAGGGCAAGAGAATATGTGTGCCAAGTTTGAGGGCAAAACAAATCTCCCTAAGGCTCCCAAAATGGGGGAGGATGGACCAATGTAGACGTCCACCGAAAGGTGGAGCAAATCTTTTCCCATATGAAGCCTATTTCTCAAAATTTGTCCCCTGAAAAAACACATTGCAATCATAACCGCCCAAAAAACAGTAAGAAATATTTTCATCATACCAGATGTGAAACAGTAACATTAAATGCCTTTGTCACTGAACTGCTCAATTATGACAGACGATTTGGCTATAACTATTCATAAATTGAAAGAAAATGTAATATTGTTAACCCTACTCCAAAATCAATCATAATTAGGAGGGTGGAATAAAGAAACTCACATGGCAGGCAATAATCGTATTTCTTGATGCGATCCGTCTTGAGGTGCTTTAGGGCGGCCCTGCATTAAAAATACCAAATGTCATAAACACTTGATGGACATACCAAACTACAGCAAACCATACCAATCTCAAGGACCATACCAAACTACAGCAAACCATACAATGTCTTCTAGAACTCCAGATTCAGATTAATATCCTGCCTTCTTAATGTCCATTTGAGGAAGTTCTCTACTTTTATATACCATTAATTTGTATTCTTCAGCAGACAAAATTGGGTGGTATCTTGGTGAAAGCAATCTCTCATCCAAACCATAGTACACAGTCACCCAGCTCACTTAGATTTATACAATCAAACTTAAAAGGAAAAAAAAGAAAAAAAAAAAGGAAAAAGAAAAAAAATGATACATAAGAACATATTGAATGCCCACTACATATAGAAAGTCATTTTTACAATATCAACTAAGGCAGGTAAGTTACTCATTCTGAGAGATGATGGACATGAGAACCCGTCAGACTATCTTCAAAGCAAATAACAAACTAGAAGAGCCAACACAGCAAACTACAGAAATTAAATGCTGCTAGCTCTGATATGCAAACGATGTGTTCGGTCTGAGATGTTCAAATGAACAGTCATTCTTATCACCAAGAGACACATTTGGCTAATTAAATAAAACATTGTTAATTATCAAGTTATAAGTACATTCTGGCAACATTCTGGCATACAACCAAAAATCTATCATGTACATCACGAATGTAAATGGCTGCAACAAGTGCTCATAGATAATCACAAATTGCAACGCTTGAATAATGCAACAGACTGGCTTCTAATAGAATGCCCTAAATTTTATAGTTCCCCTAGCTCACCACTTTATGAAGCTGGGTTTCTATGTTCAAAATTTCAATGCAGATAAGCTACTTTTGACCATCACTTATGCTCTTATAGATTAATTGCCGAATGGTAGTTTACATTTCAACAAGCCTAAGTGTTTGCAATTTTCTCATAAATAAAGATAGGGCAATTATAACCTTAACAATAGTGCCACAAGAAGGCCATGAAAGAAATGTCCACATATTCAAGAGTAGCACACAAACGCCTATCAAAAACAAATATTTCTGTTCCAGAACTATGAAATCCTCGAATTCAAATAAAATCATAACTGAAAGAGATGTCCATATCTCATTTATTGAAATACTATAGATCAAGAGCTTTATTCATTCAGATACAAAATCTCATTTCAGGATTAGCCAAAACTTAGTTCATTTCATTATTGATGGATTTTTTTCTTTTAATTTATCATCATCAGAAAATCATAAATACATGTTCAAACCCTCATCTGCACAATGTGAAAACTGAATCCCACTCTTCTAGGACATCTACAAGCTTGTTATACGAAATGATAGGAATAGATGTCTGATTACTCACCTTCTCTGTGTGCAACTCAAAGTAAAGATTTGAGACTTCAACCGCTCCACAGAAATACCTCTATGTTTCACAAAGCTTAAATTAGATCATCTTACACAAGTCGTATACAAAAAATCTGCATCTATTAGAATAAACATTGGTAGCAATATATTTGATAAAATATTTGCATCAAAATTTTTAAGGGGAAGTACCTATCCTCGAAAGGAATGTATGGAACCCAGTCCATTTTCATTTCTTTCATTGGTACTATTGTTTCACCTTCCATTTGCACAGATTTTATCCCTATCTTGTCAGAAGGAGGAAATGGGGAGACCACCTGTCCAAACATTGCCATAAAACAATATGCAAACACACTTAGCATGAAGAAACGGCATATCCTAACACCACAATAAAAAACTTCAACAAAATTATACCAGCCACAAAATGGAGGCAGACAATATAATGTTTTAACAGAATTACACAACTTATAAAGTTAACCACCTTTTAATACATAAGCTCAATATGCCGCGTGCATTATTAATACAATATTGCAAACCACTGAAGACATAATTTTCTGATAAGACCAATATTTTTACATGAAATATATAACTTACATATGCATTTCAAAAGTATGCTAGAATATCCGATACTAATCAAGTAAAGCACATATTTCATAAATCAAGTAAATGAGAGAGATACATTGGCCAAGTAAACTTACAGCCACAACGACAGGAATACAAATGATTTTTTGAGTACCACTGAAGTCGATCATTTGAGCTGCAAAGAATGATGAAAACAAGTTAGTCAATAATAGCAAATTAATCCCCAAAAGGAAGGGAAAACATGTAGTCAAATGATAAAAACTTGAACTTCTGACATTCTGTATGGGTGCAAGGACAAATCAAGATGGTACCATTCATTTAGCTAAACATGTTCCAAACTTCCCATTAAAAAAGCACAGTTGGAATAATAAGGAAAGAACCTGGCACCCTCATACGGGCTGCAAGGGGTGGGGGGGAGGGATACTGGTGCCAAGGAGATGGAAAAAGGTTCTGACTAGTAGTTGGAAGTAGTAGTACGAAGAGATTTTCAATGAGCTTGGTGAGTACAATGACCAGAATTGGATACCAAATTAGAAAATTTCATTGAGAAAATAAACAAGACACACATGCTACAATTAATAATCAATTCTAGATTAAGACAAAGAATAAGGAAATCTGCTGAAGACAGAAACCCAAAATGCTAATGGATGACAAAAACAGCTCTTAATATCTTCTTTGGAATAGTAAGTGGTCAACAAAAACATATTTCAATCAATGCATGAATGGAGTATGTTTCCATTCTGAACAAACCCTGAGTTCCTGAAGATAATTGTGGACTTCATCAAGCATCTACACAAGTCAGAGGGTAAGAAGACGTCTTCAGTTGGATACATTGGAATTTGATGTACGTCCATAGGGGTTAATGAGAAAGCTTGACTGAAGATTTGAAGAGGCAGAAACAATTGTTCAATCTGGGGTGTAGAAGTGCACCATTGACAAACTTGCATTTGCGTATCAATGGGAACGGGAAATTGTTAGAAGAAATTCCAAAGGATTTACTAAAAAAATCCTGTAACAGGACTAGGATGAATCATGGAGTGCATGACACCTTTGAAACTCTACTTCCAAAATGGAAGCAGCCGAAGGGAATATAACTTCAGATTACAATAAGTTCAGAAAGAAGCCTTCTTTAAAAATCCAGGAAAGGATCAATCCAAAAGGATTACTGCCAACCCCAAACACAAAAGACAATAGAAAACCAGTGCATATTACTTTGTCTGCCATCATAGAAGACAAATCCCAAAATTCTAGAAAATAGGCAATCACACAAAGTCTACAATTATGTTATGAAAGTCTTTTGCCTTCTGGCAAATATGCAAAATAGAATTTAGAAATAAACCACTGAGAATAACTACTTAAAGTTTTACCGAAATGTCTTGAATTAATTTCCAAATGCCCACAATAATACACATGATTTTGACTTGGAATAGTAGAAAAATGGTAAAGTTTAAATAGCTGAAGTGCAAGGTGTATTTTGATCAATTTCCCTAGATTTTATCAAGAAGATTCAGAGATAGAGAATAAATCATGAAATGGATTAATATTAGATAAACAAAACAAAAGAAAATTAATAAACCAATCACAAAAGACTCCTTACGTTCTGTGCAGCCAAAAATATACAGAGTCTTCTCATAAAGAACTCCATTCGCTTCAAATGCATTCTGGACAAAAATACGTAAAACAGGCCAGAGTTAAACCCTACTGGTATCCTGCATAAGTAATGGATTTCACATACACTAAGTCTGAAATGCCACAATTTACAATCCCATACTTATAACAAACAAAATCTTAAAACAAACCTCCAGATTGGAGAAGTTCCAGTTGGTCTTGTATACAGAATCCAATAGATCCCACTGTCAAACAAATTATAGAATCATGAGAAGAAAAAGACGAAATGGAACTGTACCCAATCGAATATCATGAAAAGTAGGGGTCTATAAGCATGCTGACATGCAGGTGTATGCACATGCACTTAAATATGTACATGTGCAAACAACATCTAGACTTACATATATGTATTTAACTGCTATTCACCTATAAATTATTCATCTATGAATAAAATTTGCATAAATACACAATCAAATTCGAACATCCAAATGGTTGTCCACAAGCCATATGTTAACAAATATACACATAAAAAATAGGAAATTTAACACTTCACCCATATGTTTTGATTTAATTTCAAAATACCCATAAAAACACACATGGTCCTGAGTTGGAATAGTTGCAAACTGGTAGAAGGTTAGATATTTCATCTCTAATGAGTATTTTGATGAACTTTCCCCCAAAAAATTTGTAGTCACGCGAAAACTGTCAAGTTTAATATCTGGTTTTGTCACTAGGCCTACAGGAGAGAAGCATAACATAAAATCCAAGTCCCAAAAAAAAAATTCAAGTCCACGCAAACCTCAGTGCCAACGGGGAATGCTGCTTTCCATAGATCTTCCTACATAAACGATATACACAAGATCTGTTATAAACATATAAAAAATGTATGTTTTAACCATCAATAAATGAATGAACTGCCAAAACTTCAATGTATTCACATCAAATTATAAACCTACTAGAAATAGCAACAAGCTAATCAATATATTTCAATACACAACCACATAACAGCATTATACTTTGTAAATTAGAGGAATATAATTAATGTTAAAGCTTCAACCATACTTGGGATCCAACCCAAATTAATAAAGCATCCATAGCAACATGGCATATAAACTTTGTCGATTAGAAATTTTAGAACAATCATTATCATCATTATCATTATCATACTTGGGATCCAAATCAGATTAATAAAGCATCCATAGCAACATGGCATATAAACTTTGTCGAGTGAAAATTTTAGAACCATCATCATTATCACCATCATCAGAGCCTTTTCCCAACTATTTGGGATTGGCTACAAGAATCTTGGTCTGCCATTCTGCTCCGTGAAGGGTCATATCCTTAGTGGGACCTTAAGTCCGAATATCTTTTCTCACTACTTCCAGCAGATCATCCTGGTTCAAGCATTTTGATCCCAATTCCAGGAATTCCAAGACATTGGGCCACAAACATAGTTTTAAAGAGCGTACCGCCCAGCGCCTAGGTGGCCACCTAGGTGGTCTAGAAGGCCTGGGCGCATCACACAGGCCTAGGCGGCCAAACTAGGCAGATATCCCTGGGTGCCCGCCTAAGCGCCTGCCAGAACCCGCCTAAGCATGGGCGAGGTAGAATAACGACTCCTTGAGGGTATTTTTGGGTTATTTTTTTAATACTAATGGAGCAAAATTGTGGGTTTTAGGTTCATTTGAAAATTAAAACCCATTAGAGGCTATTTTAGATAGAGAAAACCCAATAAAAAAAAAAAAAAAAAAAATCTATTAGGCTGCCCAGGTTATGGGCAGCCTGGATCCCCCGACCACCTAGGTGCCGCCTAGCGCTTTTTGAAACACTGGCCTCAAATAAACTAACAAGATAAAACTTTTTCCATAATTGGTACTCCAATATACATAAATGAGAGCCATAATCACAATGAAAATCTCTTCACGCATTAACCATTCTGACAAATTTCAGCATTACAGCAAAGAAAGATGTGACAATTACAAAGGCCAACAGTTGAATGATGGCTTTTAGACTACAAAGAAAAGCATCATTGGCTAGATTTTTAAAGACCAATTAATAGTATGAATAGAAGAAGACTCAAGGTGCTGATGCAAACCTATGAAGCCTACAACTTTTGGACTTCACAATTCATTCTTATAACTGAAAAGTTCGCAAAGTGCAAACAGGTTCAGTATTCCATAGTTGCAACGGACATCATAGAAATGAGAAAACAAATTGCCTCACTAGGAAAGAAAAAAACTAAAAGCATAAGAAGTTGGGTTACAGCAAGTACTCTAAAGGAGGAGAGAATCTTGCTGAACATGCTTTGTTGTAAAGGGCCACAATTTTTTTCATTCACAAGATTATTTTTTCAGTTGCTAAATGAGAGTGGACCTAACCAGAACAGATCAGTCAAGCAAATTAACAAAACTTCCACTCAATATAAATTCCTTCAGATTCCAGAGCCAGCAATATTCCTCCAATATTATATTTTGACTCGAAAAGCTGTTTTATTTTTTCAGTAACCCAGAGGTTTTCAATTCAAGATTCATTTTCCCCAAAATATGGAGCTTACTACTGGTATTACAAAATTGAACCTAAAACAAGTTCAGGAGCTAGAAAAGCAACAACCAGGGAAATACAAAATAGGAAAACATCAAAAGAAAATAAACTCATAAAGAACCAGATTATTTTAATGTATTGGAACAATTAAGTCCACATTATGCAGAAAATCCACTGAACTCAAAAGCATTCCAAATATTATCAAATAAATTTGAGTTTAACAGTGTGCATAAAAAGCAAACAGGCAGTTAAAACATGAGGCCACCAAAAAAATAAGCAATTTAAAAGGCTCTACATACAAAATCAAACATTTCTATCCCAAAATACAGAACACTATGCATAAATCAAGAGCTTCTAGGTGAAAATTTCATCCCAACCTGAGTGACAGAAACTCATAATGGAACAAGTGAATAATTAGAACCTCCATATGTTACCAAGTTTCAGAGAAAAAATTTAGAGGAAACATACACAACAAGTTACATTTCGGTTTTCTACAACAATATAAAAAAAAAATTGGCACAGGAATTTAACATAAATATGCTTATGTATTTGTCCGAATTTAAATAATTTGATCAAGAGGAAAATCTATATTTATATCCATCAGTTCCAGACCATATATTTGGGCGAAAATCAAAAAGACCACACATTTAATCCGTCATTGGTTGCAAAATTTTATCGATTTCTACCAGATTGAACAATATCATTAAAGGATGCAAACTAACAACTAATTAATTCATCTCCATTACCAAATTCCTCTGATCCTCTATGATTTCAGGCTCTTCTATAGGTTTAGGAGCAGCAGGAGCCTTGACTCTCTTTCCACCTCGGGAAGCTTTTGTTGAACGCTTTGGAAGCTCTTCAGGTGAATTGCTCTCGTTTTTCTTTCTCTTATCTCCCCTTCTGCTCTTAGGCTTTGCCATTACTTACAGAGAGAGAGAGATTGAAAATATTTTAACAGGATAGATAGAGAGGGAATTTGAAATCAAGAGAGAGAGGGGGGGGGGAGATAGGGAAGATTTAAAAGGTCGAGAGAGAAGGATTTGATGGGGATTTTGAAAGGAAGAGAGAGAGAAGGATTTGATGGGGATTTTGAAAGGAAGAGAGAAAGAGAGAGAGAGAGAGGGATTTGTGGCGTATAGGGAACGCGGCGCTCCTGGTTTGAAGAGAAGAGAGAGAGGACGAAGTGAGAATGGAGGGGTGAATGAGCGATTTATAGCAGCCTTGGGAACAGACCAGATTCAAAATTTTCGTAACAAATGACGAAAATCACCCCGGAGTTTTGTACAAATGACTATGACGTCCTATTTCTTTTTTAAGAATACAAACAGAACCCGTTTTCCAGACATATCTATGGCTCTATGACAGTCTTGTTTTTCTAGAAATCAGGCGGTATAGACGGTATTGACCGATGGGTTTAATCTGAGCCGTTAAATTTTAGAAATCTTGTAAGAATAACAATGTAGAACTTTAAACATTGCATGAAATCATGTGTTCCATAAAGATACTATCTCTAGTAGAAAACTATCACAAGAATAAAAAAGATCCTATCTCGAGTTAAGATTCAGGGCATGTGACCTATAATGTAAGGTATCTTTTTATTTTTTAAAGAAAAAAGTTTTTATAATGATGCAACCTTATAATATAAAACTACAGATACACTTAAAAAGTGCATCGGAAAATGTAGTTTTAATGTTGAAAAACTCTTTGATTGATCATCTCGACATCAAGATGATGACCATGAAAAATAAAAAGATTTTAGGTCTCATAAATAATGCCTTTTACAACTATTATCTACACCGTCCATTTTTAATATTTTCATATGTTTATAGAACTACTTGATTTTAATTATTTTTTAAATTTAAAATTTTATAATTAGATATAAAAATAGATTTTAAGATAATCTTAAAAATATTTTATATCAAAATTATATACCATGATAAATTTTGAAAGTACACTTATCTCTACAGGTACGGATGCAACCGTATGCCAACTGCACCGTTTTTTTTAAAAGTGGAGATCCTATCTTTTTGTTTAAAGAGTTATTTTAGAATAAGAAAATGGTTTGATACCAATGCAAGGGTTGAGAGTTCACTCCATCCAGATCCGAAACACAGAATTCGAATCCAATTCGGATCCGATTATGGGTCTGAAATTTGGATCGAATCCGGTCGATTTAAAAAATTGATATAATATATATATATATATATATATATATATATATATATGAAAAATATCATGTCAGCCTAAGGGCGTACTGCTCCAGTAAACGCCAACTGCTGACAATCCCAAATATCCGGTAGTGTTTGAATTTTAATTTTTTTTCCTGCGAATCGGATTGATCTGAAATTTAGCGTGTGTGTACATAAAAAATAGGTGAATCTTTGAAAAATATAAAAAAAAATATTTTATATGAAATAATTGACCAAAATAACCCTATAAAGATTCAAAGGTATTTTGGTCAATTTATTTTTTACGGATTATTGTTTTTATATTTTTATTAGGTGCACCTTGATGAGAAGAATATATAGCTAAAATCTTAAGTGATTTGGATTTATATAAAAAAAAATTAAAATTCAAACATGAAAAGAAGTCGTGACCGTCAGATTGGCCTACATTCAATCTGGGCCATTGGTGTTTACTGTAGCGGTCAGTTAGTGGGTGTATAGAATCTACTTCCATGTGGAAAAAGCTTGGGTGAGCCCACTAGCTCATAAAAAAAAATGAGCTCAACGACTTAGATTGAATTTTGGTCGATCTAACGATCACTGATGTCCGGCAGTGTTTAAATTTTAATTTTTTCTACAAATCCAAATCAGTTGAAATGTGGAGCGTGTGTACATAAAAAATAGGTAAATCTTCGAAAGATATCAAAAAAATATTTTACATGAAATAAATTGATCAAAATACCCTCGAAAAGTTTAAGGGCCAATTTGGTCAATTTTTTTATGAATAATTTTTTATATATATATTTATTAGGTGCAGCTTGATGATAAGAATACATACCTAAAATTTCAAGTGATTTGAATTTCTAAAAAAAAATTTAAAATTCAAACACTACCGGGCATCTATGATCGTCAAATCGGGCCATTTTTTCCTGTGAGTTAGTGGGCTCACCCAAGCTTTTTCATATATATATAGTCGACTCTGGCAGCCCATGGGCTGGCTGCTACAGTCTCATCCAATGGCCCAGATTCAATCTGGGCTGATCTGACGGTTACAATCTCATTTCGTATTTGAATTTTTATTTTTTTCTACAAATCCAAATCATTTGAAATTTTAGACGTTTATTCTTTTCATCAAGGCAAACTTGATAAAAATATAAAAAAAATAATTTGTAAAATATAAATTGATCAAAATACCCTCGAAATGTTTCAAAAAATGGTATTCTGATGGAAAACTCTCCAATTGATCATCTCAACATTAATATATATATATATATATATATATATATATACATGAAAGAAAAAGCTTTGAAGTCTTAAAAATAACACATCTTGTAACACATTGCGTGGACCGTCCATTTTCAAGATTTGAAGTGCTTATAGATCTGTTCAGTCTACATCATTTTTATAATTTTAAATTTCATAATTAGGATGAAAACACATTCTCAAGCTATCATAAAGTTTTCGATATCAAAGTTACATCTTTTGTAGCACTTAGAGGCGCGGTTTACTTTGATTTTTTGTGTTGGTAATCATCGCTCTACTTTGTAAAGATTTGTATTTTGCCCCATTTACGTTTGCGTTTCATGCAAAATGCATTCTATTGGAAAGGAGCTAAGCAGCATTTTGCATTCTATTGGAAAGGGGCTATAAGTGCTAGGGCTAATCCATTACCTCCCTACTTGGCACGCTAGTGATTTTTTGAGAAAGGAGTTCATGTCGTAGGGATAGTTTTCAGTCGTACGTTGTGGTTTCTATTACTAATAACGATTTAAAAAAAAATATTAATTATTTAAAAAATAAATAAAGCTAGTTATCCCTATTGAATTACCCAAAAAAAAGACTCCATAACCTCATTTAACCTATACTTTCCCAAATGGAGCCTAAACCATGTAAGAAATATCATAAGTAACTTGTATTATGCACAGTAGTTTGTGCATAGGTGACTTAAAATCGTTGGCACAATGACCTTAAGGGAAGGCACAAAAGGTGTGTCACCTCCTAGAAAGTGTACCAATCTTCAATTCATGAGAAATCTCTTTCCAAAAGCGATACCTTGCGGGGTATTAAGCCGTTTTTCCATGAAATGCTGCTAATTTATTTCGCAAAACAACCTTTCTATTTTTACGGGAGAATTTGTGATTTTCCTACCTTTTCAACAGTCGATCAACTTTCACCCCCCTGCCTCTTTGGTGTCTAATATATCTCCAGTAAACCCTACATTTTTCTTTTTAAGATTTTCTCTCTCTTTCAAGAGGCTTTCGCTCTTTTAAACTCTTTTTTCTAGGAGCTTCTCCTCGCAAACTCTCTCTTTCTGCTAGAGTTTATTGTGATCAATTTACAACATTTAAAACTGATAGTTCCCTATATGAAACTGACTATACCAATTTTCCAATCATGTTATCAAACAAGGGAATTTGACTGCTCCAATTTTCTAAACTAAGTTATCGAATTGGGGAAAGTAATTGTCAAAATCCCAAAATCCCAAGTATTCTCAAGGGTTTTTGGTGAAATAATAAAAATCTATCAAACAAGGTCTTTGTAGTCTCACCAAGACTTGGTCGAGTCTCTATAAAAATAATAAAAGTGGGGCCCTGATCTAGTGAGACTCCAATGAGCCTAAGAATTTTTGAACGGGATATCTCGCTATGTCAGAGTGACTTAGACAAGTTTAAGTTCAAATGCCAAGTTTTGAATCATTAATTTGAATTCTCTACCACGTTTGAAGCTGTCATTTTTTTTTTGTTTACTTCTCCTTATTTGGACAATGAAAAAAGGTAAGGAGGGAGTTAAATTTCTGTTTTTGGTTAACTAGGAGATTCCAAGGGCTTTTTATAGGAACAGGGGTTGGGGAAGGGGGTATAGGCCTTTTCAACATTTGGTCCTTGTGAAAATATTTCAATTTTCACATGATAAAGTTCTCTTATGTGGTTAGTTGTAGGAATATTTTCACACCAATTAATTATTAATTGGTGTGAAAAGATACATTAAAATTAATTGTTGTGAAAATATTTTCACAATTACCGCATAAGGAATTATTTCAAAATATTTTTACTCTAAAAAACCGTGCCATTAAATCAAAACTTGGAAAAAAAAGAGTGACAAGCCAAGAATTATAGGAGAGAACTAAGAGAAAAGCCTATTTGAGTATCTTCCATACTTTTTTCTCTAGCGTGACAAGCCTACATGTCCGAATTTCAACCAAAATAGCTTAGGATACCTCTTTTAATAGGGGAAATTATGCCCTTGTGGTGTAGGGAGGTGTAACAACAAGCTTTGCAGATTTTGACAAGAAAGATGACAGCAAAAAAGGTTTTACTATTGTTTTACCAACTATAAAGGATCGGATCTCTCGCTCTCTCTCATATGACGTGCACACATATAAGTTGCTCAACAATTAAATACATAATATGCATATGAAGACTGTAGGAAAAATTGAATGGGAACAGTTAACGGGTCGGAAACGATTCAACTCGGGCAAGTCCCGGATAATAAAAAATGTTCAAAAATAAAAAAAATACAAAATAAAGTAATAAAATATGATAAGCATATTTAAAGCATGATCGAATGAACCACATCTGAATGAAGTTAAAAATTAATGAAAAAAATGAATTCCAAAGAATTGATTTGTGTCTAGAGATATTTTTAAATTTTTTTAAAAAAGATGAGAAAATATAAAAATAACATTAATAGAAAAAACAATTTTCAATCTTTGCTAAAATGATGAAAAGCATTAAAAAATATATTACAAATAAAATTCTTTTTTTTTGGAATTTTATATATATATTTTTTTAAATACTTGATTGGTTTACCAAAATCGGCCGAAATCAAAACCGGCCAGTGGCCGGTTCCAATCTAACAGCCTGATTTTTCCTACGCCTATGAGTGTAAATAGGTCAGTTAAGTCGCGACCTGACCCGACAAGGTTTGGGGATCGATTTGGACCCGTTTGGGCTCAAACTTAGGGATGTAACCTTTTGAACCTAGAGACGAATATTGAAAAATGACTAAATAAATAAAATCTCACACTTTATGTGCTTGAAAAAAGTATAGTTCCAAAATCGACAATGGCTGTCCAATCTTTGGAAAGCGTGATCTGAGTGTTGAAGCACTCACAATTCCTTTTTTTTTTTTTTCTTTCTTTCAAAAAATAATTGATTATTTAGTGGAATCCTAAAATTTCATATTAGAAAAAAGGTGTGGTTTTTATAACGTTGCAACCTTAAACAAGACTGTTTAAGATGCACCTTAAAATTTTATTATAACATGTAATTTTGTTATAAAAAATTCATAGTATTTTCTTAAAATCTATTTTCATACCTAATTAAAAAATTTTAAATTCCAAAAATGGTTAAAATCAAGTAAGCCTATAAATATATGAAAATCTTGAAAATGGACGGTCTAGATAATGTGTTGCAAGATGCACTATTTTTGAGACTCAATCTTTCTTTTTTTTTTCATATTTATACATCTCAATGTCAAGATGATCGATTAGATATTTTTTTAATATTAAAACAATATTTTCGATAAATTTTGGAGGTGCATCTGTGATTCTACATTTTAAGGTTGCCACCTTATATAAACTTTTCCCTTAGAAAAATCCTCCTAAGTAGCTCTTTTTTTTGCTATGTTTAAAGAGTAATGTACAGTATGCTCATGCAGAAACACTCTACACACGCGCGCACACACACACATATATATATATATATATATATATATATATATATATATATATATATATATATATATATATATATATATATATATATATATATATATATATATATATATACATCGTATGTATATATGCATCAATATCTACATACATTCATATGTACACACAAATACACGCGCACACACACATTAGGTCGACCCATACACATGCCACATCTTCGCATTCATTTGCTTGCATGTGTGTTCCAACTTGTGTAAAATGCCCAAAAAGAAAAAAAAGGAAAACAACTCGATTTCATGCTACTTGGAATTCTACAGGAGTAAGAACTTGTGTAAAATGCCCAAAAAGAAAAAAAAGGAAAACAACCCGACTTCATGCTACTTGGAATTCTACAGGAGTAAGGAAGACATGAATTGTGGTTATTGAGAGAATTCATACTGCGTCGAGTTTTCTGCATGTCTTCACACCTATAAAAGTAGTTAGGGTAGTGGGGCATCATAATGTGATATTTTGAGTTTTGTTCCTACCAAGGATATTGGACCCTTTCCATATTGATCAACCAAAAAAAATTTATACGCATAATTTATATGTGTCTAAAGGTACCTAGCTATTGATATAAATCAAATGGCTAGGGTGAGATAAAAATAATTTCATACATTAATTATAGCATGACAAAAAAAATTAATGTCACTCTATAATATTTTTTTACTTACTTTTATTAGATTTTTAAGTAAAAGATTATTTATTTTAGTACAATGAAGTCACAATCACAAACATTAATAGCTACTGGGTGTGAAATTCAAAACGTTAAATTATGTCTCTATAATAAATCTTATTTTGGACTTTGTGCTATTTAATGATATATTTCCCACTACCCAATTTCACATTTAAAGGTCAACAATCATTATGATCTCTTTTTGCCAAAAGTCATAGTCTTATTGTATATAATTTTAGTAATTATATCCTTATAAAAACACATAGATTTCACTCTTATAGGCTTCACATATGTCTCACTCTTACAAACTTGGGTACAACTCCATGACTCCTCCTTAGTCCTCCTATTTACAACGCGAAATCGAGAAAATTTCAAATCTGAAATCCACTTATCTATCACTATAAACTAGTTAATTTAAAATTTGATAGAGAATGCGTGAATTACGATCGAATTATCTATTCTCCTTTAAATCGCCAGCAGTGCAGGTTTGATCTTTTGTCAAAAATAACAAAGTTCTCTGCAAATTAAATCTCACTAAAATATTTGAGATCAAACAAAATAATAAAAAAATAGCTAATTTCAAAATGGGGAGTCTGTAGTTCTTAACATTAACATTTTAAGCTAAAATTAAATTCTCAACATGTTAACCCAAAATACAAACAAGATGACCATCAAAATTGAATAGGAATGCTAATTACTGTTCTAAAAATCGAAACTGGGCTTTTACTTAGGGTTCTCTGATTCTTATTCCTTTGGTTTGACTCGGACAATTTTGAGTTCGATGAGGGTATACATAACAAACCATTTTCTGAAAAACTAAAAAAACAGGAGTCTAGGGCAAGTCCATGGTTGCTTGACCTGGAATTACCAGCATCCTAATTCAGCCCAACTCAGCCGATTCTAGTCATAGGGCTGGCGATGGGCCAGGCATGCCTTGGCCCTACCCCAACCATGTTTCTTGAGGGCCCTTGCCTTGGCCCGGCCAGGCTAAATAATTTAAAAAAAAAAACAAAAAAAAAAAAAAGATAAAGAAATAAGAGCCTAGCCAGGCTAACCTTGTCTTGCACCAGGGTCAGGCCCAGCCCTCGGGCCACATTTTTTGGCTGGGCCAGACCAACCGGGCAAGGCCGGACCAGCTTGTCCATTGTCACCCTTGCTTCTCGAGTTAGTCTGGCCATTTTTGAATCATTAATGTTAATCACAAATAACACATAATCTAAGCCAAATTTCTAGACAACTCGCGACATTCCTTTTGATATCTAAGGACATTGTCCTAACTGTATTCACAATGGGGAGCATTGTGCACCTAATATTAATACATGGTAGCTTATATATATATATATATTTATGACCTAAACCGGATTATTATTTATTGAAAGGAAAGAAGTACTATTCAAAGTTCCATACAAAAGGTATGTCCCACGTGTGAGGAGATAAATACGCCCTCCTCATGGCAAGCATCCTTTAAACTATGAATATGAGGAAACTAGTGACGACTAATTAACTATCAAATGAATCAAAGCCTTACTAAGAAATTCCAAGGGAAATCCGATTTGTATACCTTTATATATTGAACTAAATACCATCTGATCTACAATATATTTGCACTTGCGTCGCACTTAAACCAAACAAATCCCCCCCCTCCCCCCCGCCTCTCTCTCTCTCTCTCTAACACACATACACACCATTCCTTTCCTTTCTTCCATTAGTTGGTGCATGCACTCCACCCTAATTCTCTCTCTCTCACACACACACAAGCACACACTTCCTTCACACCATTATTTGGTGTATTCACACCCCTCCTTCCCTCCCTCTCTCTCACACAAACACGCAAACAATCGCACACACACTCACTTCCTTCGTTTCCTTATTTTTTTGTAGCCACACCATCCTAATGGACTCACTCCCCCCTTTATCTCTCTTTCTCTTTCTCTCACGTAAACAAAACAAACACAAACACACACACACTTACCTTATCTCTCCCTCTCTCACGTAAACAAAACAAACACAAACACACACACACACTTACCTTATCTCTCTCTTTCACTTCATTCCATTACTTGGTGTATGCACACCACCATGATTGTCTCTCTCTCTCTCTCTAGGAGAGATCAAAATCATATTTTCACCTCTTATAAATTTCCATGTGAATTATTTAGATTTAAACGTGGCCCATTGTGTCTCATCGTGCCGAGGAGAATATGGGAGAACAAAACAAAGCACAGGTTAAAGAAAAACACAACACCTCCTCCTATATCTCACTTGAATATATTACTTAAACCCTAGTGCGCATTAGTGGCTGGCACCTGCCCCTGGCCCCACCTTTTTTTTAATCAAACCCGCCACCCATTCCCCCCTTTTTCCGGCTAAAATCCCAACTTTCCGGCTATATAACCAGCCCACCACCTTCAAAAAGTTCATAGAGAAAGCAAACCCTAAATAGAAAGCCTTAGATTGCACTCAACACACTAACACCAGCACAAAGCTTGAAACTATGGCGGGACTTGGTCATGGAGTGCAATGGCCTAGCCGAAGGCGAAGGGGCCGTGAAGGGGGAGGATACTTGGGAGTCCGACGCCGGCCATGGGGGCGTTATGCAGCCGAAATTCGAAACCCTAACACTAAGGAGAGACACTGGCTCGGCACCTTTGACACTGCAGAGGAGGCGGCCCTAGCTTACGATCTCACCTCGATATCGTTTAGTGGCCTCGGTAAGGCTAGAACAAACTTTGTCTACCCAATTTTGCAGCCGGTGCCTCCACCCCCGCCGCCTCGGACTCCTCTTGAGTGTCGAGTTGTTGAAGCCGTCGCCCCTGACAATGATGATTCATGGCAGATAGCCACCATCTTGCAGAGTTTCAGGCAAGTTGATGAGCAAGGGTCTTCACCCTCTTTGCTAGACTCCTTGGGGTTGTTATGCATGGTTGATGATCAAACTAGTTTGTGGTATATAGGTGAGGAGTCTGGAAAGCTGACTCTAGGATAGACTAAAGGTTATTTAGGTTAGGGTTTCTTGTTAGTTGTACTTTAAGTACTTAGAGAGAGAGAGAGAGAGAGAGAGAGAGAGAGAGAGAGAGAGAGAGAGAGCATGGAGAGGCTAGTAGAGTGGCTTAATAAATCGTATTTCAGTGCAATCCGAAGTCAGATGTAAATCTTTTGTTAAGAAGCATCCTTTAGGTATAGACTAATTAATTATGTGACTGTGGTTTGCTTATTTTGTTTATGAGTGTGCATATGGAGAGAGAGAGTGAGAGAAGGGGGGGGGGGGGGAAGGTGGGGAGGCAAAAGTCTTCTAAATCTTCTTCAAAATTCAATTTTAGGTTTCATAGCTGACCCTCCATACCAATTCATTCCCAGACTGTGACAAAAATTAAGATGTTCATTATGCTTTAATGGGGTCTGTGCTCAGTAATCGCTTCATTTGGGAGGGGGAGAGAGAGTCCCATGGGGAATAGATTAGCTTAAGATTTATATTTTGGTGTAGATGTTTATCCCATATAATTGTTCTTTGCTCGGTTAGCCGGCAGCTTCATTTTGCTTGATTATGCCTGAGAGGGCGAGAGAGGGGGGGAGGAAAGAGAGAGAGAGAGAGAGAGAGAGAGATGGAGAGATGTCCTTTGGGAAATTAAATAGCTTAATGACTCATATTATTAACAATCTTCACTTGAGAGAGAGAGTAAGGCCTTATAGAATAGCTTAACACAAATGTTCGAGTGGGTTGTTTTTGCTCATTGCCATCTTAATCAGGTAGTGGCCAGTTTCATTTTGCTTGAGACCTAGAGAGAGAGTCAGGTAATGGCCAGTTTCATTTTGCTTGAGACCTAGAGAGAGAGTCAGGTAGTGCCCAGTTTCATTTTGCTCGAGACGAGAGAGAGCTACTCGACCATTCTCATTTTAGACTACAAATGTAATATAGATCCTCATGACCTAATAATCCGAGAGAGAGAGAGAGAGAGAGAGAGAGAGAGAGAGAGAGAGAGAGAGAGAGAGAGAGAGAGAGAGGGAGAGAGAGAGAGAAGAGAGAGATTGCACTGAACTACTCCTTGACAATGTAGAGAGAGAGAGAGAGAGAAGAAAGAGATTGCACTAAGCTACTCCTTGACAATGTAGAGAGAAAAAGAGGAGAGAGGTGAGAGATTGCACTGAGCTACTCCTTGACAATTCACATTTTAGATTGTAAATGCAATTTAGATGTCCATGTCCTAATGATCCGCTTCAACTTAAGTTTTTTTCCAGAGAGAGAGAGAGAGAACTGGACTTCTCCTTCCCCTTGACAATTCACATCTTTTATTGCAAATACAAATTAGATCTTCATGAACCCATATTCCTCTTGAAATTGATAGAGAGAGAGAGAGAGAGAGAGAGAGGCATTGTACAAAAGGCCTGATACCCCAATGTCTCAATGATTGTTTACTTACAAATAGTTAGACACGTTGTGCAAGACCCTGCATTTGGCATTGAATGCGGATATATATGATTTCAGGTGAATGATGAGGTTTTATTGGAGCAACAAATAAATATAGCTTTCTAGCATTTGGGACTTCCGTTTCTTCATTTCTATCTTTCTCCACAGAATGCGCGTCTTGTCTGAATGTGGGCCTTCCTGTGTGTTATGTGAGAGAGAGAGAGAGAGAAGGAGAGTATTTCGAAAGAGAGAGAAAACATTCAAGAGAGAGAGAGTTAGAGAGAGATAGTTCTAAACATTCAAGAGAGCGAGAGAGGAGCCAGAGAAGGACTTGGCTTTAAGAGCCGTGACAATAAAAAAAAAATAGATGCAGATAAAAACTAAAGAAAGATCCTGAACCTTAGAAAGTAGACACCATGCCAATTCAATACAACTTTGAGCTTCAATATGTGACGCAGGCTATTGAGTTTTCTTTTGTGCTGACCTCTCTCTCTGAGTTTCTTTTGTAATGAAACTGGGCAGTCTCTCATTGACTACTTTCTTTTGCATTCTCTCTCTTCTCTTTCTTTCTCTCTCCACATTGTCAAAGAGTAGCTCAGTGCAATCTCTCTCCTCTTTTTCTCTCTTTCTCTCTCTCTCTCGTATTATTAGGTCATGAGAATATATATTATATCTGTAGTCTAAAATGTGAATGGTCAAGGAGTAGCGCTCTCTCTCTCTCTCTCTCAATAAGAGGAAATAGTCACAAAAAAGTTTCCTAGGTTCTTGCATGATTCTCAACTACTACCGCAAGACAAAAACCTACACGACAGTGTTGAATTGAGGACAGATGCATTTGATGTGTTTGGGATTAATGGTTAGACACATTTCTGGACAACTGTTTGGAAGTTATTACCGATTCCTTCCAATTTACTGAAACTTTCTTGAAAGACATTCAATAATGAGAAACAAATAAATTTGCTGAACTTCAGTCCTTGATAAATTAATAAATACATTGGAAATATAAAAAAAATGGAGGGATTCATTTTGCTCTCTCTCTCTCTCTCCTTGCACCAAAATGCAAGGTTGAAATTCATATATATATATATATATATATATATAGGTAATATTTAATTCATGCAAAGATGGGTGGGATTAATATAAGACGTCCATCATATACTTAGAAGTAAGGTGTGCCTCTAAATTTTACCTGTAATGATGACTTGAAATTTTATTTTCATCATTCGTTATGAAATTTAGCATTTTAAAAATGGTACAAGCAAATCTATAAACGCTCTGAAATCTCGAGACTATACAGTCATTACATGTTACATGATGCTTTTTTTTTTAGTATTCAAAATTCTTTTTCTCTTCGTATCTATAATCTCAATGTTGAGATAATCAATTGAAAGGTATTTATACATCAGAGGACTCTCTTTAAGAGGATTTTTGAGTTGCAGCTTATTTCAATAGCATAAAGTTAGATACCTCATGTAAACTTTTTCCTGCAAATGCAGATAGAAACCCTAGAAGTGAAAATCATTTATGATGAATTGGAAGAAAAAATATCTTAAACTTTCTGTGATGGTGTACTTACCTTCTAGGTTATAGTAAATTAGTAACTTGGCTATTGGGTGTTTGGGGAA
The DNA here is from genome assembly GCF_054954075.1 of Amborella trichopoda. Taxonomy (NCBI): domain Eukaryota; kingdom Viridiplantae; phylum Streptophyta; class Magnoliopsida; order Amborellales; family Amborellaceae; genus Amborella; species Amborella trichopoda. Next base: position 56,239,291 of record NC_142339.1, read on the forward strand.
ATCTAGAGCGTGGATTGATTTGAGTAATAGAGATCTAATTGATTCGGTTAATCGCTTGATTCTTCTTTAGTCATTTCAAGTTTGGGCTCATTTTAGGGAGTTTAGTGCCCTTTTGATTTGCAGCCATAGGAATGTTTGTCCCCCTCCTTCCCCTTTTCAAAAATTCAAAGAAATCTCTTTAAATTTAAAATTAAAATTCGGAGGGATTTTAAAAGGATAGAACTCACCTTCCTAAAATACGTAAACTATCTACAGTCAAAATTTTATTTTTTAATAGGTATTTAATAGTCAAAAGTTCTGGTATAGTAAATGCTAAGTTCATCTTAGTGTGTATGTATGAATATATATAAATCACTTTTGGTGTAGTAAATTCTAAGCTCAGTGTGTATGTATGAATATATATAAATCACTCTGTCACTACCACCATAACACCAGTATCCCCTTGCTACCATTACCACCACCACCACTATCTTCGCCACCACCTATCCCCTTGTTACCATTACCACCACCACCACTATTTTCGCCAGCACCACTACTACATGCTCCACCACCATAAGCTCTATCATCAACACCACCACTGTAGCATTGCCGCCATCGCATGGTCACCACCATTATGGCACTCTATGACAAGAGATTGTATAAACACCCCTAGACAACAAACTGCAATATACCGAATTGCAATTTGGTTGACAACAGCTGGAAAATAAAGGTATTGATGAAATTTATCAATCAAACCTACCCTCAATTCAAGGATGCATGTTTCGTATTTTGGTAACCGCTTGTTACTGGTTTTCCTCTTCTTTGAAATCCTTTGCATTTATATTGAATATAGTTTTTTCACGGTCTTTTTTATTTTCCAACGAAATCCGTGGTCCTCCTCGCTCTCTAAATACTTATTTTCAATAATTTGACTAAAATCCTTTAAGATGAAGGATCATTGAAGGAAAAATTGGGCGGTCTAATCGGAAACCGCCAAGTTAGATCGGCACCGGCCAATGGCCGGTTCTGGTATCAGTCGGTTTTGGTCACCATCCGGGTATTTTTAAAAAAATTACATAAAATAGAAAATACAAGGGATTTTGTTTGTAATGTATTTTTTTAATGTTTTTCATCATTATGGTACTGATTGGAATTCTTTTGGCCATTAACACTTATTTTTAAATTTTTTTGTTCTTTTAAAAATTTCAAAAAACACGCCTAAACACAATTCGATTATTTAAAATTCATTTTTTTTATCGATTTTCAACATTTAAATGTGCTTTGTTTAATCATTCTCCAAATATAGTTTTATATCTTATTAGATTTTTTGGTATTATTTGTATTTTTAATATTATTTTTTTCTACCGAGAACTTGTCCAGTTAGAACGGTTGAACCGGTACATGTACCGATTAGAACGGTTGAACCGGTACATTTACCGATTAGACAGGTTGAACTGCTTCCCAGCCCAAATCCGGCTAGCCATTACGGTTTAATTTTTCCTACACTAATTCCCACCGTGCTTTAAAACGTGAAATGGTGGAGCACTTCTTTGCAAGCATTAGATAATGTTATTTTACAAAGGTGAGAGAGAAGCCATTTGATAGATTGAAACACCATAAACACTTCACCTTTAACCAACGGTATCTTTGGCATTTCATACTCTGTGACTGAAAACACTCACGCTTGTGTCCTTCCAAAGAGCTTTACAAACTCGGCTCTCTCCATGCATAAATATTGAGGACCCAAAATTTACTACTTTGCTCATAAGTTTTTTTATTCTTGCTGATATTTGAATTCAATTGAAGCATTGCCTTATTATGACATAGACTCCGACTTGTCTTCTATGAGATACACATGTTTATATGTCGTATATTGATTCTATGAGCATAGGACTCTAATCATGGACTCCGAAATTTTATATTCTTTGTACAAGAACATTTGCTTATAAAAGTAATTAATTATATGTTTCCCAACCAAAGTTCTCACTATTGTTTTGGACAAATAACTGTCTTTGCAAGAATAAACGACATATTTATTATTTTTGGTAGTTTCTACTTATTTTTGTTGATAATATCGTTTTGTAGAGCCTAGAAGCTATTTAGGCTGCTCACACATAACTTAGCAAGTCCAATGGCTAGTAGAATCGTAATGGCTGAACTTTTAAGAATAGAGAAAATTACATGGGACTAACTTTGGTATGTGGAAGAGAAAAATAGAATGTCTTCTCATCCAAGATAAAATTTTATACGTACTAAAGGAAGACAATGAAGAAGATAAGAAAAGATTAGAAAATTTCTTAGAATATGACCTCATAACTAAAACATAAATGCCAACTTATATGCAAGAAGACATCATTAAAGTATTTGAATATTATAAAATAGCTAAAACAATGCTAGACGCAATAAAAGCAAAATATGATAACATCTAAAATCCCCCTCTAATTGCTATTGGAACAATATAACTCATTTAAAATGAAGGAGAACAATAATGTCGTGGAACACATGAACAAAATGCTAGTTATGGCTAAGGACTAGCCATTGGGAAGAATGAAGTTCTCGAGCACCTGCAAGTGTCCACAATCTTAAATAGTCATCCACCTTCATGGAGGATAATGACCATAGCACTCAGAGTGAATGCAAAATCTTTCACTTTAGGGGACCTATCTATACAACTAGCTTTAGAGTAATAACAAATGAACAAAGATAAATGAGTGAGCTCATGCTTACTCAAGGACACTCCCAAATTTAGCAAACCGAAGCCTAATAACCAAAAGTTTCAATGAAAGGTTAAAAAATAAAGGAACCAAGCTCTACAATCAAGAGACTAAATAATGACCGCTAAAATGCTTCTTATGTGGTCAGCCAAGTCACTTCAAAAACTGTTGCCCACATAATAGAAACCCGCAAAACTTAAAACACAATAGAAATGGAAGCAAGAGGCTTGAAGTTGTTTATGTGGTCTTAGAGTGTCTACTTGCATACCACAACATCAAATGATGGTGAGTGGATTCAGGTGCTAATCGTCATATTACAAACTCAAAAAGACTTTTCGATGACTTCACAGAAATAAAAACTGGGGAGAAACATATCTATATGAAGAACAACACTTATTCTGATGTATTAGGTGTAGGAACATGTAGGGTATATGTAGGGGCAATCAATATTGTAATAACTGATGTATATTTTGTCCTTGGTGTGAGGTGAAACATTGTATCGGTTCCCTTGCTCATTTGAAATGGCTTTGAAGTTCGCTTTTGATCAGTGAAAGTGTCAATTGAAAAGCGTGGACAAATTTATGTTTGGTGAGACTTAGTTGTTAACCATAATTTGTTCTTCTTCATGTAAATGAAAAACTTGATAATAAAGAATTATCTTTCTAAAACCAAAACATAAAAATAAACTTAATACAAAATCACAGTGCCCAAATAAATAAAGAGAACAAGTAAACGACCACTGAGTTCACAATGTCACAAAAGAAAATACTTAAATTGTTCAATTTTATGATGATGAACAAGCCCCACTATAAAAATCACAAATGGCATCCATACAACAAGGTGATCATTGGCACCTCTCTTTTTTTTTCTTTTCTTTTTTTGAGAATAAGGGTAAAGAATAAAACAATCAAGCACAACCTCAACAAAATCAATCATTCATCAACATTTAATAACAACTAATAACAAGAATTACTTAATGAGAAAGTGTACTTGTAGACACCCCGATCTCGACTGAAGATATTATGGATAGGTTGAAATGTCCCAAGCAGACCATCCGGATATTTTAAACCATTCATCCCACCAAAACCCTCTTTACGTAAACCTAGCCACAACTAAACCAACATTACCCCAGTGGGTTCAAAGGCACTAAGAGACAAGACAGACTCAGAGCGATCTGACTTCGAAGCACTTCAAAAAGGAAGACTCCGATGATCGCGCCAACGGCACCAAAGCACTATCAAAAGTCCGAAGGCGGCACACCGGAAGCACCTTAGTCACTGAGCAGGCAACCTGAAAGACCAGACGTCTGGCACCATTCCTAGTGGCGCCAGCACCAGTACAAACAACGCTCAACTCCACACCTCGCCATGAGCTTCCCAAAGTGACCAGAAGTCTGACGGCCCTACCAATGACGCCAGCTCCATTCCGAATAGTGTCATGCTCGATGACCTCCACCAGGCTGGAAACAACCTGGCCGACATGATGTTTCGACATGTTAGTCTGTACATGCCGACATGGCAGGCCCGCAGTGACACCTCAGAATTCAGTATGGCCTATGGTTGTCGAATTTCTATTGGCCGATAAACTGACAAAGATGCAACAAAGACGGCGAGCCAGTTGGTATTTAACGACAGTCCAAATGTCCCCTACACCGCTTCAAGCTGTGATCGGTTCATCAGATCCAAACTAGAATCACCAGAATGTGATGTGTCCGAAACGAGATTTGAAGGCAGTCGAAACGTTGTCGACGCCATGACAATGGCGTCAAACACTGACAGGGTTGTATCGGCCGCATTAATGAACAATTAATATTTGTTGACCATCATTATTGTTGCATTAATAACATGGTGTCATTCCCACTATCGTCACCGCCACTCCAAACGTCGCCAAAACTTTGATGGCTCCAAAATCACACAAAACCGACCTAAAGGTTGTCATGGGTCTATTTTTCCAATAAATCACCCCTTTTACTTGAGGCTTAAGGTCCGAAATCCTGATTATTTTTTAGCCTAGGCTATGCCTAAGTTCCTTTGATCTTGAGATTAGTCTATGCTCAAGACCTTTTGATCTTAAGCTCAAGCTTGCGGTTGAGAAAAAACCCCAAGCTGAGCCCATTTGAACAATCTCCATTCCATCCAAATCCCTCAATCCAAAACTAAATTACTAAAATCTGTCAAGCTATGCTTTCAAATCAAAGGCGGTCCGGTAATCAGACCTTCCGGGCCTTCTTCCTTTTATTTATATTTACCTCTTTAAGAATCGAAAAGCTCAAGAATTGGCACTGACTCTGGGCACCAGGCCTGGGGGCCTGACCTAAAGCATCATTTCTCTTCTTTTGCTTCTTGCATTTACTTATCTTTTAGCTATTTTCATCTATTTTTTCCTATTTCCCTCTATTTATGATCTTATTTGTATTCTCTTGCTTTTTCATTTAATGTAGTATTTAATATACACAGTTAGTTATATTTAATCCTTTCTTTCTCCTTTTATCTTCTTCTTTGCATGATCATTTTCCTTTTGTTGGTTTGCATTTTTCTTTAGTTTGTTATATTTATTTTTCTTGCTTGTTTTCTTCATTTGATAGCATGATCTTCTTTCCTTACTTCTCACCTAATCTTGTCATCTCGCTTAGTACATAGTTACTCTCCTTTCTTTGGTTACATTTTCTTTTGTTGTATTTATTCTTATTAGATTTATGGCATTCATCTCTCTCTCCCTCTTGTTCCCTTTATAATATAAATCTCTCTCCCCTCTCATTTGTTCATCAAATACTTGTTTTCTTTTCTCCATTGTGTTTCTTTTCTTTACTTGAAGTACTTGTTTTATTTTCTTCTTTTCCCCTTATCTTATAGTTTAGATCTTACTTCTCCCTATTTCCCTCTATTCCCTTTTTTAGTTTACACTCATATTATTTATTTTTCCTTACTATATTTTGTTCAATAGTTTAGTTTTTGCCTCCTTCTCATCTTTTCAAATAACCATGTATTTCTCCTCTTTATTGTGGTCAGTTTTCTTGGATAATGATATTCATTTTTCTCTCTTTTTTCTTTTATCTTAGAGCCTAGATTTCTTTTATTTTCATTTCTTTCTCTTTTTCTTCTTTCCCTTATAGGTATTTAGTTTATTCCCCTTATATTTTGTTCAATAGCTTAGTCTCTTTTATCTTCTTCCTATCTATTCCATGTTATATTATTGCTTATACTATCATATTGTGCTTATGTCTCTTTGTCTCATTGATAATGACCTCTTCTCTTTTTTCCATCATATTTATTCTCTTATTTCTATTATCCTCTCTCTTTCTTTTATTTTATTTTATGCATGTTTAGTTTAGATAGCAGCTTAGGCTTTGTAGTCTCCATGCTTTTTATTTTCTTATTCATTTCACATTTTGCAGTTACATTCTTTACCCCCATGTATTTCTATGTCCTTAGTTTAGTTGTTTACTTGTGGTTTTTCTCTCTCATTCTTTTTCTAAATTTGTTTTATTAAAAGCTTCATTTTATCTTCAAACCTTTTTCAAAAACTTTCTTGTTGACTTCCAGGGTTGAAATAGGAGGGAAACCGGCTTTGTCGGCGGTCTGAGAGGGATAAGGTCTTAAGACTCAATTCTCCCTCGAAACGTAATTTGACGGGACCCATACTCTTCCAAGTCTTCGATTTGTTTACACATGAAACCAAGGTGAGGGCGAATTCCCTTGCCCACATTTTCGAGCATAAAACCATAGCCCATTCAAATAAAAGAACACCAGCAAAAAAAAAAAAAAATTACCTTGTTGAAGGAGATGAAAGCTTGCAAATGGATCCTCGCTTGAAGAAGATGAGGTATATTTTATGAGGCTTGCAAATGGATCCTCGCATGTGGATTTGTGAGAGAGGTTGCAGAAGGTTGAGAGAGAGTGTTGAGGGAGGGTTTGTGGGAGACTGTTGGGTTTATGTGGCCTTTAAAGACCTTATGAATGATTGTAAAATGAAATGATATAGTGGAACATGAACTCATTGGGAGTGTGGTCCCTTGTGGACCATACTAAGCAAACGATGGTTTGCTGATACCGATTTGTGCTTAACGATCTAAGTCAATTGGTTGGAAAAAACCCATATTACCTAGGCATGAAGAAGAAACTGATAAGGTTTTATGGGTTAGCCCTTGATGAGGTCATAGAACATGCCTGGATGAGTGAGTCGAGGGACTGTGTAACCCTTGTGTGTGATGGTGGCCTGTAGAGACAGAAGTCGAAACATCATCCATGTACTATCACACAGCATGCATATGGATAGATCATTCGAGAAAGCCAGAAATCCACCTTTTAGGGTGACGCGTATGCATGTGCGAGAGATACCCCTATGCATCATAGAGTTGTGGTCGCATAAAGTCTTGGTGACCTTGACTTATCTCTAGGGGAGGACCTGAAATCCACAGACTGGGATTACGATCCCTTGACTCATCGACCGGACTTTAGTGACCCACTAATGAGCCCCTGCTTGGACTGTGGGTCATGAAAAATACTGGATTTGTCTGATAAAGCAAGTGTGGTCTGTAGTCCACAATTGAAGGTGGAGTGCCCGATGATTGTTGATTTCTAAACCATATGGATCATTTTTTCCATCAAATTAATTTAATTGTATTTTTTTATTATAAAAATTATTTTAAGATTATTATTTGAATTTTTATGAACCCTTAGATATTTTATTTATAATTTTTAGATTTATAAAATTAAAGATATTGATTTTAAAATTATTTAAATATTCAAATAATATCCTAAAATCCTTTTATTAATTTTAAATATATATAAAAATATCAAGGGGCCTATTGTCCACATGGGCGCACCATAGTTTTAGAAGGTGGGGCCCATGAGTGCCACCCTTGGGTGTCCCACCTTTATTCTCTTTCCTATTTTTTGGTGATATGATATATGGCCATATGATTGGAAGATATTGATTAAATATTGACTTGATATATCTTTGAAAGATTTTGTAGAAATATTGAGTAGACTTGTGCTATTTTATGGTATACATAATATTTTGATTATATTTAATTTATTTAATTTCTATCAATGGGAAAATAGTTTAAAAAATGGGGATAATGGTTCATGCACCTTCTATAATATTGATGGCCCATCTATGGAATGGATGGCTCAAATCTCTTACCCTACAAGTCACCATTGATCGACGGTCTATGTTCAATCTCACAAGAAAAGGCAAGCAAAAAAAAACTCTAAGAAACCTTAATCTTATTCAAAGCTTATAAAAATGGATTGTCTCTACCAAAAAATATCTACACCTTATCTTTATATATCTCTCTCTCAAGAAAGTTTATCTCTCTCATGTTTGATCTCTCTCTCTCCCACATTGTGAAAGAACCTAAGGGTTTAGGTTATGAAGTTCTTCTCTCTTATCTCTCAAATATGGATTTATGACTAAGGGTTTTAGGGTTTAGCAAAAAGAGAGTCCATCTTTCTCAAACTAGGTTGCTAAGAGAATTCACCTAGGGTTTGAGTTTGTGATCAAAGGGGTTCATATTCCATTGATGTGGCTTGGCCGAAATTTGCTTTCTCGATTCGAGATTGAAATGAGAGTTGATCCTGCACCATCGGATGGTAGTGACTTGGTGTGGGGTATAATCAGCCCGCTTGAGGTAATCTCTGGTACTATTCTTTTTGTTTCTTGCAATCTTGTATTTTATTCTCAAGCATAGTGCATAGTTGTTTCAATGGCATCAAGTTTTTAAAATCTTTGTTTTATTGTTATGTTGATTTTATTTTGAAATTTATCTTATTATAATAAAGACCACATGTAAGTGATATTTTACCAAAAAAAAAAGGTGAAGATAAAAGAAAAAAAAAAATGTATTCCCCGATAAATATCACATAGGTCTTTCTTTCAGAGACAAGGCATGGCTTTGAAAGAGGGGGAGCGCTTTGTGAGAGGGTTGTGAGACAGAGGCTAGGGCTTGTGAGAAGGGAAGATGCAGAGGCATAGGGTTGTCAATTATGAACTAATTCTGAAATTGAGAGGGCATTTCTTCAAGAAAAAAAAGGAAGACAGAAAGTGTCTCCATTTAGTAGAATTTAAATGCGCATATTGATGCCATGTAGAGAGAACTAAACTAAAAGATACGTAAACAAACTAAAAACTAAAAGATACGTAAACAAACTAAAAAACAAGTGTACACCATCACGCATCTCCTTTTTCCGACTCTTGTTTCAGCAATTGTTTTTTCTTTTTCTCCCTACTGGTTGCCCTGTTGTTGCCCTTCCACCTCCCTGCCATTTGTACCTGTTGTTGCCCTTGCCCCTATTTCACCGCCCTTGCCCCATCTCATCTGGCCCTTGCCTCAATCCACTGGGCCGCGGGGGTTCCCCCAATTCCACCAGACTGAGACAAGAACCAAGGCCAACCAACTGGCGACTCCACTGGGGACACGCCACCCAAAGTTGGTCCGGCTTGTTTGCCAACACATTGAGGAATGTATTAGTAACCAAAGTTAACACTAGATTGTTAACCCACGAAAAAACATACAAAGATATATAGGAATAAAGATATATTTAATGAAATAATACATTATAAAACAATTCAAGTAATAAAAAAATATTGGAAATGGACTCCTCATACCCTATTTCATAAGAAAGATTATGAATTTTTATATTGTAAAATTTCTTAAGAAAACTTGTTAATGAGTCATCATTGAAATTGAAACCATTTAGAATTCATAGATTGAAATTAGGAAGATTTTGGAACTAATTTTCTATTTAAAATATTATGTCCATTCTATTTTTCTTTCGAAATTGCTATATAAATAAGAAAATAGTTGTAAACTCTTTTTTTTAAGCATCAAAATGCACACTTAAAATTTTAATTTTTAAAAAATTCAAAGAAAGAAATAAAATTGGTTTCATATACTCAAAAAGTAGAGGTTATATTTCTCAAAATTTTAATAAAATAACAATTATAATTTATATCACACTAATTTTAAGATCAATAATTGATTTTTTTATATCATGATAATCTTATTTTATTTTGTAGTGTGGAAAACTTCTAAATTCATTACTAAACAAGGATGATATGGTAATGGTGGTCACTAACATATAGAAATAGAAACGATACGAGTACTGATGATAAAAGATAAAGTTTGTCGTGAATGATTATTCAAAGCATTAGGATAAGTTTTGACTGCGCCCCTAGGTATATTCTTCCTTATGCAATAGAGTAAGTAAAAATTGGATTCCTCAAAGTTGACAAGCATAAAGAGTTTGTGCTAGGCTAAGACGGACCACCATGGTCCCTCGCCCGGCCATAGTCCCCATAGGGCCGGCCTAGGCCCGCACCGGCCAAAGAGGCTATGGCCTAGGCGCTGGCCCTATCAGGGGCTGCCAAATAAAACCAAAGAAAAATAAAAAGAAAAAATGATCATGCCGTAGTTTTTTTAGGGCCGAGCCACCAGGAACATCGTCACCCCTATTTGTGTCGGTATTCTCACATGTTTGATTTAAAGCTATATAATAACTTTAAGATAAATGATCCTATTGGACCCTCCCCCACCTATGTGTGTAGGACCCCAATGGATCATCATTAAATTTGGCAGGGATCTATTGAAAAGTCAAGTCACACACCCATGTGATAAATTTTCTAGAGATACTTACCAACTTTAATGGTGATCCTTTGAGGTCCTACGCACATGGGTGGGGGAGGGTCCTATAGGATCATTACTCTAACTTTAAATGAATAAATAATGAAGACAAAGTTTAGAAAAAATCAAATTACCCTTTTGGGGATTTTTGGTTATATAATCAAGGTACATCTATCCCATAGCACTCATAAATGCCATGCCAATTACATCTGATTAAGAAAATTGAATCACAACACATCCCACTCAATATAGAGAACATCTTCAAAAAATAAAATAAAAAATAGACTTAAAATCACCCAATATACCTTGACTATTGCTGGATAGATGTCGTTTTATCAAAGTCTCTGTATAATCTTTGCTATATGTCTATGTGCAGTTCTCTCGGTGTTCAGAATGTCTCTATTGTTAGTAGTTTTCGAATTATGTTGCTCTATTTGACAGAGGTAGAGGTTAAGGACGAAACCTTAATTTTACCTGCGATTAAATATCAAAATTTTTGAGTTTTTTGCTTAAATTTGTAAATAATTTTTGCTATTTTAATGCATTTTATATGCATGCAAAAACCTTTTCGTATCTTTGGACTCAATTTTATAAAAAATTCGCATCAGATTTGAATTTTAATTAAGCGTTTCATCTATGGCTTTGATTAAGATTTTTCTAAACGTGGACCTTCTAATTACAATCCAAAGGGTGGTTTACTACAGAATTTTATCTTAAAATGACTTTTGATCTTTTTAGTCGTATTTGGATTTATCTCAAAGATTTTGATTTTATTATGTGATTATGAAATCACATGAATATTGCTTCTCATGTTTCCTGTCCAAACCCCGCGATGCGGCGGAAAGAGCACCGCATAGATGGAGCCACTGGAGCTGGAAGGGACTAGATGCCTTAAAACTCCTCGTCGCCTATCTACGAGGTAGTGCCTAGGAGTTGAAGGCCTGGACCCTTAATTTGTTACTGGGCAGATTTTAAAAACCATCGACTTCAAAACAATCCCAAGATTTATAGTTCATCACCCACACCTATCAATTTGATCTTTTTTATCATGTTTGAGCTTATTTAAGAATTTTTTATTTTGGCTTCATGACTGTTTAATCCCTTTTAGCCATGCCTTTTGTGTTGTGACAAGGGTTAAAACTTAAAACTAGCAAGTGTGACCATTGCAAGAAACCCCAAACAGATAGTTTATCACCAATCTTCAGTATTGATCATTTTTGAAACCTCATTCAAAGTTTGTTGGTCCATTTCAAATGACCGTTAGATTCATATGCCAATTTCCTCAACCTGCATTCGCACCACGTTAATGACCCAGGCATTTCTAAGTGCTTTGTGCAATTGATAGTCCTGGTTTTTACCACAGTTATGAACTATAATGTTTTTAAGATACAAAAATCATGCAAACATTGAATAAGCGGAGGAAGATAATAGTCTAAAACCCTTTCAGTGGTTCATCCAAACTAACCCTTAGAGATAATAGTGCTTACTCAGAGTCCCGATAAGTAGGTAAAAAGATCTCTAAATTTTATTTTATTTTTTTTTGACTGAAAATTCTTAAGGGGATTTGAAATAAAGATAAGAAATTGGAGCTAATACAGTTATATGGTTTCATGTAACCAGATCTTAATCTGCACCAAGAAGGACACATTTGACAATGGGAACAGCCTAGGCTAGTGCTAGGCTACACCTTACACTGTAATCCGCTGTGATTAATTTTGAGGATCTACTGAAGCCCAAAATCATAGAACCAATTGTCCCCTTTGTTTTCCTGCATCCCGTCGTTTTTAGTGGGGATGGGGACATTCTTGACACCCGTCACCAAGACAGGTTATCCAACAAATTGGGGTGTAAACTAGTCGGGTTAGGTTTGGGTCAACCATGACCCAGACCACCCTACTGAGTCTAAGTTAGACCTAGACTCAAGTTGGAGCCAAACCATCATCATCAGAGCCTTGTCCTAACTTTTCCATGAATCTCTAATCTGGATCTATTAATAAAATATATATACAATTATTTTATAAAGTTATAATATAAAATTAATATTATTATATGTGATTGATACTAATATATTTGGGCCAGGCCTAGTCGGGTTGGCCTTGACCCATTCCCGACCCAACCCAATAATGTTCAAGCGCAACCCGTACCTGGTTGTGTCAAGTCAAGTGGACCAAGACCCAATCCATTAGGTCTATTGTCTAGGTCCAGACCTGGACCCGATCAAGGTCAACCAATCAGGTCCAGGGGTGCACCTGACCCTATTCATACCCTTACCAACAAGGTATTTTCCAGCTCCAGGTCTTCAAAATCAAGGTTCAAAAGGGCGGATTTTAGTGATTTTCTAGGTCCCAATTGTCAAAATTCTGAAAAAGTCAATGACATCATTTCATATTTGTGAACGGCTTTGACGACAATAATGATGAACTTTGTGCTCTATTTTTCTAATTTAGAGTTTTTAATATTGCTTGGAAAAGGCTTTGACGACAATAATGATGAAATTTGTGCTCTATTTTCCCAATTTAGAGTTTTTAATAAAAAAAAGTCAACTCCAGGAAAGAAAAATATGCTACATGTGGTGCCGGCAAAGAATCCTCAAAACTATAGTGGAACTGGAAAGCATCTGTGGATCATTAAATAAGAGTAAATAAGGTCCACGCATAGTGCACTATAAAGAATGACCAATAAGGAAGTTTCGAGAATTCAAGTAATATCTTTCATAAACACTTAAAAAAAAAAAAAAAAAGTTTATGTAGGTTGCAACCTTAAAATGTAGAATTAAAGATACGTCTCAAAAATCTATTATAAAAATTTGTTTGGATATAAAACCCTCTAAATTGATCATCTCAATATCGAGATGTATAAATATATAAAAAAAAAAAGATTTCGAGTTCGTGAAATAGTGTATCTTGCAAAATATTATCTAGACCGTTAAGTTTCAAGATTTTAATGTGTTTATAGATCTACTTGATTTGAATTATTTGTTTACTTTAAAATTTTCTAATTACATATAAAAATAGATTCTCAAACCATCTTAAAAAAATTATATTAAAATTATATTTATAAAATAAATTTAGAGATGTACCTCAATTGGATTGTTTAGGGTTGCAACCTCATGCAAACTACTCCAAAAAAATAAAAGTAATACCTTCAATAAATGAGGTAGGTTTTTTTTCCAGAATCCTTCGAGGTGGAATAAAACTTTTTCCTTTTCTTTTTATTTGTGGAGTTCATATATGATCACTTTATCCCCACTTTATCCCTTTGAAGTGGACATCTTCTTTTGAAGTGGGGTACCATGACCTAGGGGAAAAAACCTGAGGTCGTGCATGAGACTTTGAACCACAGAGCATTCAGGAAACCCAACACTAAGCCACAATCCCTAATCGGTTTATAGTATTGTCATACGAGTCTTAGCCTAACTATTTAGAGTCGTTTGAACTGTATCTAGTATAAATAACGTAATTAATACCTTCATACAATGATCATATCATTCTAAATCTCTTCTTCTCTTTTTTTGTTTTTTTTCTTCTTATTTTTTCCTAATATAGAGGACATCCTCGGGGGTCAAGTTGAACGAACTAAGTTTGGTTTTAGACCTTAATAGTGGACCCTATGGGTCGGGTCCGATTCTATTTGACATGGACTTGATCCAGGTCAAGTCTGGGTCCAAATCCATCTCAAACCAATGGGGTCGGATAAGGTCCATGTCAGGGCCAACCGACCCAACTAACCCAATATAGTTGATTTTTATATCATGGAGCTTGTAAAATATACCTATGTATATGTATCTTTTTATATACAAATCCAGGTTCAACTAAGACTTAGTCAGATTGGGTTTGACCCGAAACCTACCCAACCTGTTTATAATCTTATATCCTATTTAGTCAATGGTTACATTTTTTTTTTTTTTTTTGTCGTTTTTTGCAAATTAGGGAAGTGAAAGGGAAGGTTGGTTTGGTTTGTTTTGTAGTCCGTTAGATCATTTCTCATCTAAGTTTATGACCTAAAATGAAGTATATTCAATGTCACATTCTCAAGTTCTGGTCTATCCATCCCCCAATGGGCTGTAAATCTCCAATGCATTTTATATTCATGTTTATTTACTTTCCTTTTTTCGGGGGGTTTCTTTACCCTAATGAGCACTAAATCTCCAATCCATTTGATATTCATGTTTATTTACTTTTTTTATGGGGATGGGGGAGGGGGAGAGAACGAGTTGATGAATCCCATGGATAGGATTGGTCGACTCGATTGGGTTTAGGTTTGGACCGAGCAAATGGATCCTTGAGTATGGATTCATTTGACCTTGACCCAACCAAGGTCTGAGTCTTGGGCTCTAGGCCTAGGCCGGGCTCCAGCTTTGATACCCGACCCGGTATACATTAGTATTAAAAATATGTAAATAATTATTAAATAGCATAAAATGATTTTTAATATATTTTTATTTATATACCTAGAACTGGGTCCAATTGACTCGGACACGACAGAGGTTTTGGGTAATGTTCAGGTCTAACTTAAACGTAATCGGGTTGGATCCGGCTCAAGGTCAACCCAAAAACCTGACCTGACTCATTCCCACCCTACCTATTAGTAGGTAGAATGTGCTTATGAATTAATTAAATCCCTTTTCTTTAACTATTTTGATTTCTTTATTGGTATGGATGTTCCCGTGGGACAATAATTTAAGGATAATTTTTTGGTACGTCCAACCCCACACATGTTACTATACGAGTTTGGAGATCTACATCATCCACCAAAAAAAGTGTAGATTTACTCCACAAATAATAGTCCTCCAAAGAAATATTTTCTTCAAAAAAAATCCTTTCTAGTTTTTAAAATTTATATATTTTTACGGATTAATAATCTACATGTTAAAGATTATATATTCCCAAAAAATTAAGATTAAATTCTATTTTGAAATTAAATTATTAAGTAGCCCGTATTTCTACATGTAAGTCCGTGGACTCATAGAAACCGTGTCCATATTTTAAAACACTATGGTTAGCAAATTGTTTTTGTGCGAGTAATCTAGGATTTGAATTCGACATCTTGTTTTACGGATGTACAAGGTGGTTCTTGCATGAGCACAATGTACACTTGTTCCCTCCGGAAAAAGACCTATTTAGAAGTATTTTGTAGATACAAAATTTTACTTTAAAGTTACTAGATAAGTATTTTAAAATAATTAAGAAATTTTCAACTACTAAACATTCAGTTCTGAGAGTTCAAAACTTAAACCGACTCCATCCAATCTTAAGATATTTTTTCCAAGGTCGCTCCATGGCCTTGTGGTGGAGGGTCGCAGAGAGAGCATGCATTTAATTTTGTGCAGCTACGAAGTTGACACTCTCAGTCTATCTATCTATATATATATATATATATATATATATATATATATATATATATATATAGGAAAACATTATGTACCATTTATAGGGGAAAATGAACAGTGATTTCGCTTATTCCTATCACCGTTCAAAGTTCATTGTGCGGTCACGATTGTCCTGTAGTATTTTATTTTTCATTTTCTTTTTACAAATCAGAATATCCTGAAATTTGAATAGTATATTCATAAAAAATAGGGGAATCTTTGAAAAATTAAAAAAAAAATATTTTACATATAAATTTAACCAAAATACCCCTAATTTTTCAGGGGTATTTTGGTCAATTTATTTTTTATGGATAATTTTGTTTATATTTTTATTAGATGCGTCTCAGTAAGATGTATATACCCTCCAAATTTCAGGTCATTCCAATTTATAAAAAAAATAAAAAATAAAATACTACCAGACAATCGTGACCAAGCGATGAAATTTAGACAGTGATGAGGATAGGAAAAACCACTATTCATTTTCACCTATAGGCGTTAAGAAGAATTTTTCATATATATATATATATATATATATATATATATCATCATTATCATCGTCAAAACATTTTCTCAACTAAATACGATATGCTATTTTTATAATAACATTCCTGTAGGTTGGTCAATGTATTATTACCGTTGTCAACATTATTTTCTACTTGCTCAATGCCACCATTGCCATCACATCATTTTCTACTTGCTCAATGCCACCATTGGCATCACATCATTGCTTCAAAGAGCACCAACAATTTTGGCATCGCAATTCTACTAACTTTGATGATCACCATTCGGCACTATGGTGTCATTTAAAGAGAAGAGGAACTTTACACTTCCATCATGGAAGGAATCATCATTTGTTGATTGGTACATATCGGGATAGAAAAAGGTCACAATGCTCGTCAAGCTAGTAATCTTCATATCAACTACAAATATTATTGTTGCTTTATAGAGAGAGAAAGGTTGCTTTATAGAGAGAGAAAAATAGTTTGTATTTGATTGAGTTTACTTGTGATTCAATGATAAGCTTCCTACTTTGGGTAATCATGTAAAATCAATCTAAAGCGTATGACACGATCCTACTGGAGCATATTGTACACTTACTCTGTCGTGTAAAAGATGGGCTTGAGAGGAATGTTATATATAAAGTTTTGCTATCGATGTAAGATTCATATTTTCAAGAAAAATTTGTGGATTTTGAGTTCTACAACCTCTAGATCCTGCCCTCCAAAGTTTAGTTGGTCCTTGTCCAATTATGGGACATTATCTTTTTCAGGCACATAACATGTGTTAAAAAAAAGAGTTACTAGCTAGGTTTAAGAGGTCAGGTCCCCAAAATTAGGGGTCCCAAAACTATTGCTAATTTTGGTCTATCAGAGGGAGTAATGGATAGTGTGCTCCCGCCGGAGCATGGAATCATTTCACAAATCTTGATCAGGCTGGAATCCTATGCTGTGAAAGTGCATCACTGATTAATGTACTTGGCTACTAGCTGCAGGCATTTGCAATGTATATTTACTGTTGTATGATCCTTTTTTAAAATTTATTGGAGCTGAAGGTTTGGAACCAAGAAAGCATCTCCTTTTCATTTAAATTTAAATTTAAATTTAAATTGTGGACCACCCAACTCAATCCTCAAAATTGGGACCTTTATCAAGGAAAGACTTGAAAAGTCCCCTCTAGAGGATTTATTAATGAGCTATTACTATTGTCGTACTTTATCTATGTATAAGTGCACATATACTCTTTGATTTTTATGAGTGATATCAGGATCGGATTGGTCATTAAATTAGTAAGGCGTTTGGTCCAGTCAAAACTAATTCAGCTTGAGATTGAATTAGTTTGACCGCATTTTAGAAAAAAAAAAAAAAAAAGAGTATAAAAATATAATAGGTATTTAAAAAAGTTAGTAGAACATATTAAAAACTAGCTAGTAGAACATATTAAAACTAGCTTGTCTAATCAGCTAAAACCGATCAGACATTAGTTTGGACTGGGTTTTGATCAAATCTGATTTTCACTAGGACTAGCATTTAGCAGGTATGACCAATTAGACCATCTTGCTATTTAAACCCAAATTAGGCCATACATAGCTAGGTTCTATTTTGGCAGATGACCCCCGTATCAAGGGCATTAATCCCTGGCATGGTAGGAAACATTTTAGGTAAAGGAATTCGTAATAACAAAAAAAAACTCCAATAATTAATATAAGTTATATCATTTAGTAATTAAACTTGTACTGATGTCAACTTCTATCAATAATATTACAAACTTATCATATGTTGAAATTTTTTGAAAATTAATGTGCCAATCATGGGAGTCAAACCAAAAACCATGTATGAATCAATGTTTTTAAAAGTCGCATGTGAAACTCGGGCTCGCCCGAATATGACTAGATCACGAGATAGTGATTCAAGGCCGAAAAATATTGGAATTGTTTGAGGCTCCCATTTTTCTGGCATTTTTTAATAGGGTATTTTATCCAAGGAAAAGGTTTATATAAGGTTGCAACTTTAGAATGTAGAATTAAAGATGCACCTCAAAAATCCATCGGAAAATGTTGTTTTAATGATGAAAAACTTCTAATTGATCATCTCGACATCATGATGTATATATATATAAATAAGTTTTGAGTCTCAAAAATAGTGCATCTTTGCAACACATTATCTAGACCGTCTATTTTCAATATTTCCATATGTTTATAGATCTATTTTATTTTAGCCATTTTTTGAGTTTAAAATTTTTATAATTAGATATTGAAATAGATTTTCAGATAATCCTATGAATTTTCATATCATTATTACATGTTATGATAAAATTTGGAGGGGTGTCTTAATTGGATCGTTTAAGGTTGCAACCTTATAGAAACCATACCGTTTATCTAAAGGGTGCGATTTCTATAAGGTTGCAACCTTAAACAATCCAATTAAGGCGCACCTCCAAATTTTATCATGACATGTAATTTTGGTAAAAAAAAATTTAGGATTATCTCAAAATCTATTTTCATATTTAATTATAAAATTTTAAACTCCAAAAATGGTTAAAATCAAGTAGATCTATAAACATAAGAAAATCTTGAAAATAGATGGTCTAGATAATGTATTACAAGATGCACTATTTTTTAAACTCATAATATTTATTTTTTTTCATATACATACATCTCGATGTCAAGATGATCAATTAGATATTTTTAACATTAAAACAACATTTTCCTATGGATTTTTTAGGTGCATCTGTAACTCTACATTTTAAAGCTGCAACCTTATATAAACTTTCTCCTTATCTAAATATACCTAAAATATCTACTATTGTAACTCATGATAACTGTAGTTTAATGGGAATTTTAAAATTAAATAAAAATGGGTGAGTTAAATAGTTCATTTCCCAGGTGCTCTTTGATAAATTTTCTTTTTAATATTTCTTGTTAAACTTCCCATTCCGACTCTGAATTGCCCGAGTTGGACAAGCAAACCCTTGGCGAGTTGTATCCCAAGTTCGACTTTTGAAAAACTGCTCCAAATAAGAGCTAAGCAGCTATTTTTGAAAGTCTTTTTTTTTCTTTTTACAGCTTACAAATAATCACAAAATAACGTATAAAAATAAAACACAAAAGAATTGAGAGAGACGGAAGCTCATTTACCCACTAGAGCCGAGAGGAAGAGAAAGAGAAAGAGAGTGTGTATGGATTAGTTTTAGATTGTTATATTAAAATTATGTCAATAAAATTGTAATTATTAATTATTAAAATTTGTACATGGGTATCAAAACTATCAATTGCATACATATATTTTGGATTCTACAAATTTTGTCAACTAAGCAATATGAATGGTCATTATAAAAGAGGGGAAAAGTTTGCAACTTTATTGGTAGAAAAAAGGTTGCGGCAATCTACAATGTCCATTTATTTGGATAGTGTAGATTGTGCATTATCTTAAAAGACATGCCATATATTGATAATGTCTCAAAATATGTCAAATATATATTGTTTAAATAAAATAAAAATGTACATTGTTGCAACCTTATTTCAACAAATAAAATTGTAACTTTATACAAACCACACCATTAAAATAAAAAAAAAAGCCAGAAACATTTATGACCCTTGCATACATACCACTGCCACATCCTCATCCCGACACCAACATTGATAACTAGCACTTACTTTTTGAAAACAAGTATGTTGTCAAAAAGATTAAATTTTCTATAAAATATCATTTAAGGGGTTGAAATCCCTAATAGAATTAAAATGGTCACATGATCCTAATTAGCATTTCTGTTTTTTTATTTCACTTAAGTACTTCTAAAAAAAATAAATGTTAAAATTTCTGCAGAGCTATGAAGCCTAAACAATTCCTATCTCTCCACAATGCACAATTAGGGTATCGGATGATAAAAATTATCCTGCGTGTTAAAAGGAACACATTGTCCAGGTATTCAGGTTAAAAATGAACATGTTGTTCAAGGGTCCTAATAAAGAATAATTAGGGGTATTTTGTTATTTACAAAATATTTGGGTGTCAAATCAATGTTGTCAAATTCACTTCAAAGTCTTCTTCAGTCTTATGAGAAAAAAGAAAGCAATTCTATACTTTGACCGATTCAGGGGAAGACTTTGGATTTTTTTTCAAATTTAATATAAATAAATTATATAAATATATAATAGAAAAATTAAAATTTAAAAAATTAAAATTACTTTTATATTGATATTTTTTATGCTTTGGCCAAAGAGGCCGAAGCTTCAGCCAAAAGCATACTTGAATTTGACCGAAGAAGCCCAAATATGATCGAATTGGCATTGTCAGGCTTTGCTTTGCTTCGTTCCAGGCCTAAAATCAAAAGGCTTTGGCCTCTTTGGCTGAAACCATGCGAATTTGACAACTCTTTGGCAAATAACTAAAATATCTCTAGTTGCTAACCCTACATAGTGATTCCTTATTTGTAACTATGAACAAGTATAATTATTTTATTTTATTTTTTTAGGCTTATTCGGTATCAAATTATTGAAGTATCCTTTATTGTTTGGCTTCCCAACTCTGAGCACTTTTAAGATTTTATTTTCTTTAGACAATTAATGAAATGAAAATAAAAAAGCAATCTTATTAATTATAACCATTTGGCCCATCTAAGAATTTTGTAAGAAATTTCAAATCTCTTTTATTTTTAATGCTTACTATTTCTTTGTTCCATAACCCTAAGAGAAGATAGCATGGCCACGTGTCATGATGTCATATAACACGCAAAATCAATCATCAATCAATTTCTTTCCATCTTGGAAAGTGTAACCTTCAAACTTTAAAACCTAGGGAAAGAAAATATGAAAAAAAAAAAATAGTTGGGACTTCTAAGGGCAGATATGGAAGAACCACCAAAAGTTTAGTGGCATGTGACATTTTCACATTCAATGTATGTTACATAATTAATATGGCAGCATCAGCTTTCTTTTTGTGATAGAATCCAAAGTTATAGGCGTCACAATAGAATGTAATAATGTGTAATTTATCATGACATCTCTCCCTTTCTCAAGTAAATTTGGACCTATCCACAATAATCACCTATATAGCAATTTCTCTCCCTCTTCAAAGCTCTCTCTCTATGTTGAGTTCTCAGATGCACATCTCCAAATTTAGGGATATAGAGCACCATATGTCCCTCCCTAGAATCTCCCTCTTGATATCAGCAGAAATTGTCTTTTGTCTTTTGGATTTACTTCTCTTGCCCTATAATATTTCTTTGAAGATATCATTTTCTCATAATCTTAGTTAACATAAAGGTACATTTGGTTCATGTGAAATTATTTCTCGGGAAATATTTTCACATGAATTTTTTTTTCATATGATTAGGCATTAGAATATTTTCACACCAATTAACTGCCAATTGGTGTAAAAAACTGCACTACAATCAATTAGTGTGAAAATATTATCACATCTAACCATATGGGATAATTCTTTCACATTAAAATATTTTTTGAGAAATATTTTTATGCGAAATTAAAGGGCCTTTAGTTTTTCAATCTTTCTCTCTCCTACTATATTCTACGGTGGCCGTGGCTTTTTTGGCCCCGTCAAGGCTGGGCTTGGCTAGGGTCACGGCTAACCCAGGCCCAATCCTACGCCGGCCCTAGTCTTTATTACAACTTAAGCATCACGTGTCCTACTCATAACTGTGACTTAGCATAAATAGGAAAAATAACTGCACAAAAAAACAATAAATTGTTCATAAGAAATAGCACAAGAAACAAATACATCATGCCATCTTTTTTCCTCAGCCTTTCAAAGTTGTCCATTTCTCTTAGGGTCAAAAGGTCAAACGAGTCAAACTAAGGCGGCTGTAATGGTCATATACGTAATTAATCGTCAAAATTATATATTTTCTTTTCTTTCAAGTCCTTTAATCCTATCAAAATTTGTTTCCTATCGTGCCCCGGGCTGGCAATGTACCCGGCCCGACCACGCCTCATTAAGCGTTGGTAATAGCCCAACGCTTGGGCTACGTTTTGTAACCTGGGCTAATTTTTTAGGGTCAGGCCAACCGAATCTGGCAAGCCCCTTGTTAGCCTTTGGAATGCTAGAAGGCTCTCCCTTCACGAGCATGTTGAATAACATGGATTTGGAAAAATTGTTGTAATATGGAAATCATTGTACTCGAGAATTTACATCCAAAGTTTTATTGGGAGACAATGTGAACTACTTAGATCATCGTTATCATCATCCAAGCTGTAACCCTTTGTATAGCGGACCCCAAATAGTTGTGATAAAACTTGGACGATGATGATCTTGATAGTTTACATTCTCACTCATAAAATTTTAGATTGAAATTCTCAAGGACCATAATTTCCCGACAATTTTTCTATATCCATGTTATTGAATGTGCCCTTGTGGATTGAAAATACCGTGAACTATCGAGATCATGAATTTTAAAACAATGGGATTAAATATTAAAAATAGGTTAGTTTTAAAAATTCAAAATGAATGGTCCATGTAATCCTGCTGGAGTGTAAGAGTAGATAGCCCAATGTTGGCCGAAGTCCACCGTACTTGTGTGATTGTGTTCATTGTCTTGAAACCCGACAATCTGAATGGGATACTGCTCATTTGGATTAAATTCTATTTCTATGGGTGTGGGATCCCTTTCCCTTCCACATTTCCCTCTGTCCGTATTTCAAAAAATTGGATCGGTGGAGCAGATTGTTCACCCAAAGATCCATATATGACCACTGGATTGGTGATCGAGATTGGGTTTGGATTGGCCTGAATTGGTGATCTAAAAAATATTAAAATAAATTAAAAATAAGGGTTTGTGGTGCGTGAATTTAGATGGCATCTACAAAAACATTAAATAAGCTTATAAAAAAAGGGAAAAAATATTTTATAGGAGGAGCCGGGCCATACTATCCTGGAACCATCTTTGCGTTCCATCCAGATTGCCCATATGCATTGGAGATCATATCGTTTTAAAATGGTGCCTTTGGTATTTTATTCTTATTATTTTTAGCTGATTTTAACGGATTCTATATCTTTGTTATTTTCAATTGATTTTACATTCATTCGATTGACATAGTCACTGATTCAATCGTTCTAGATCGGTACTGTTTTTGGTCAATCCAAAACCTAATTCTGAATTTTAAAACAAGGTTATTGTTTATAGGATTGTATATATTATAAAACTATATAATTTTAATACAAGGAGGCGACAATCAATACTAGTCTTTGAATGAGAGATTCCATATACCATGGTTTGTTGCAACATTCAAGTAATATTATTTGAAATTTTATACCCATCCAATCACACATTTATACCCCATCCATGCATCTGATTTGACATCCTCTTTTCATCTCTCTCCGCCGGTATCTTTTTCCTTCTTATACATAAAAAAAGAAAAAGGAAAAAAAAGGAAAGACGTGCACGCGCATGATATGAGCATGCATTCCCTATCGCCGCGACCTTTGATCTAACACCGAGTTAGCTCAACCATTATTATTAAAGTGCATCCAAAATTAAACATTCAAACAAAAGTGCATCTCAAATTAAATAAAAAAGGGCTTTTGAGATTTTGATCTCCTATGGTGTAAGCTCCAACCAGGATTATTATTAATGCAATACGAAGGCGCATCCTTTTTTTGCTAGAGTGCGTCAACCAAGCCTTTGGCTTAACCATGAAACACCCCTTTTAAAGAAGTGGGTGAGATTGTTCGAAGTTTGAACCTCTCTCTTCCAACCAGCTGCTGACCTAACCAAACCAAAACTAGAGTATCAATATTAATCTTTATTACTTGATTATGTCATGCAACACATAGACCATGCAACACTAATTGTGTTGTGTCCTTAATTGAGCAAGAGAATTAAGAAGTGCCAAAAGATTATATGGTCGTGCGGGTAGAGGTTCCATCCGGAAAAAGCCTATCTAAGAATATTTTTAGGATCTCAAATTTAAAGGATGAACCTCGCTTGACTGGGCAACCTAGAAAGAGAAATTCATAAGCATTATATCATCATCATTGCTAGAGTCGTTTTTCAAATAATTGGAATCGGCTATATGAATCATGGTTAGCCATTTTGCTCAATTAATGGTCATGCACTTAGTGAGGTTACATGTCTCCATATCTTTTATCACTAATTCCAACCATATCCTTTTGGATATTTTATAGTGACGCCCTATATTAGATTTTTTATGCTGATGTGTCACTTTTTGAGAGTATATAATATTTTTTATTTTTATTTTTTATATATCCAATGAAGCTTAATTTTTGGGCATCCATAGTTCTCATGATCATGTTTCTGTAAATTAAATAGAAAAAAGTCGGATAAAATAAAAGGACTAAAATACTCTTACAATTTACTAGGACTTGAGCATAAAATATTAAATATAAAGGATTATTTTCAAATTCTCTAGGTTAACTTTGTCAAATTTTTTTTTTTTTTTTTCAAATTCTAATAATAGAAACAGATTTCCTACAAATTTAACTTTAATACTCTTATGGTTATTCTAAGGTGGAATATCAAATTTTAGAACGAGAAAATACTCTTTAAGCAGAGCTGGAAATTGCCTAGACAACTCTTGCCCGAGCTTGGCCTGGATCCCCATAGGGTCGGACTAGGGCAAAGGGACCATGGCCCTATTCGGCTTGAGTGGATTGGGCCAAAGGGGCCTACCCCTGTCTATGTCAGGCTAGGCCAAATAGATTCAAGAGGGAAAACGAAAATATGAAAACTTAGGGCAACACAGAGTCTAGCTTCTGGCCCCTTTGTGTCCCTGACCCAAGCCCAACCCAAGGGCTGCATTTTGGCTCAAGCCTTGATTTTTCAGGGCCAGGTTAGACCACCACCCATTATTATTCTTACTTATAAGTCTTTTGCCCAAGAGAATAAATATGTAGAATGTTCTGGAGCATGGTCAAAAGTAGTGTGAAAAGATATGGGGACTTATGACCTCACTGAAGGTATAGCTCTTAATAGAGCATAATGGCGGACCAAGATTCGCATAGCGGATCCCAATTAATTGGGAAAATGCTCTGACGACAATAATGACGATGAGTGTTCTGGAGCATGGTTAGGCCGTTGGATGCCCATAAAGAAAAGGAAAAAAATTATGTAAGGTTGAGTCTCTAAACAATCAAACTAAGGCACAAGTCAAAGATTCACTAGAAGAAGTTGTTTTGAAGCTAAAAAACCGTCAATCCCGATCATCTCGACTTTGAGATGCACAAACATAAAAAAGCTGATGGAATTCAAGTCTTAGAAATAGTACATATTGTAATGCATTATCTAAACCGTCATTTTTCAAGTTTTTCAAGGATTCATAGATCTGCTTGATCTACACTATGTTTAAGCTTCAAATTTTATAATTAAAGATGAAAATAAAATTTCAGGTCATCATAAAAAATTTTGGTACTGAAACGATATCTTTCGATACCATTTGAAGGTTTGCCTTGTTTGATTGTTTAGGGCATTAGCTTTATACAAAACCACAAGAAAAAGGACTATGTAATGTGCTAACAATGAGCACCACAATACAATGCGCACTACTAAATGTGTTAGTGTCCTTATTTGGGAAAGGATACTATGAAATTGTCCCCTACAAGACTTATTCAATTTTAAAAATAAGAAATTTCTATTCAAGTAATTATTTTGTTCTTCAATTAATTGGAGGATAAAAATGTCCTTTGGTTGAAAGACATGGGTAATATGGATCCTCTGGATAGGGGCGGCACTGGGCCCGGTT
Source organism: Amborella trichopoda (assembly GCF_054954075.1). Classification (NCBI taxonomy): domain Eukaryota; kingdom Viridiplantae; phylum Streptophyta; class Magnoliopsida; order Amborellales; family Amborellaceae; genus Amborella; species Amborella trichopoda. The sequence continues at coordinate 56,265,186 of NC_142339.1, forward strand.
GCCCAACCTAGGCGAGTTCTGGTCTTAAAAAGCTAGTACCTTGCCCAAAAAATGTGGCTTGTGGCGAGGCTTGGTTCATGACAGGGCCCGCCCGATTCAACACCTCTCTTATTTACTTTTTTTTTTCCCTTCCATCTAGTTAGCCCCTACCCCGCCGAATCCCATTAAGTCTAGTGCCGGGTTTGGATGAGGGCATCTTTGCCAATCAAGCCAGGTCTGAGCTGGGCCTTGTTGGGTTAGGGTCAGGTGAGGCCGAGGTCTAACCCGGTCCTTTGCCCGTCCTAGGCTCGAGTTGGTCATCCAATCGTTTGGTTTCCTCGTTCAAAAGAAAGGCTCAGAATACGCGGGCATCCCTCCTCCACAGATTCGGGAACTGAAACGTGCAGGATAAAAAGTCGCACGTGCTTCACTCTATCTTAAGTGTTGACACGTGTTGGTTTGACCTTGGGATGCCGTGTTGTCGCTGCGAGAGGGCTTCGTACAATCTAAATATCGTAAAAACAAGAGAGAAAACCCTAAAACATCAGGAGACAAACTCTAGAAAAAGAAGTGGGCGAAAAACCTAAAAGCAAAAGGGCAATACGAGTAATGGGTCCACGAGATCTTGACCACCACTAAAATTGACATATACCTCTAAAAAAAACTTTCTCATGAATGTAAGACTTGATGTTTTTAAAGATTTGTGTTAAATTGAATGATGATCCGTTAAGATCTTACCCACATAGGTGTAGAAAAATCTCATAGGATCATTACTCGATAAATATATATATCCTTATTTTTTTAAGAGGGAGGGTCTATAGGATCATTACTCTAATATATATATTTTTATTTTCCTCATAGAAAAAAAAAAACATCGGAGGGAAAATAAATAAGTTTGTTATTTTTTTAACTTTAAGAGAGAGAAAACCTTAAGATTTCTAAGATATATAGAGAAAATAAAGGAAAATATAAACAATATCCTTTTTTTTTTTTTTTCATATTATTAAAAATAAACTTTACTTTTTTCAAAACCTCATTCATATATCTTTTCATCACTGTTTATATTTTTTCGATGAAAATATCTTTTACAGTAGTCTTTAAGTGCGTGATGCCTTCAAAACCTCATTCATGCATATGTTCATCACTTTTTATATATTTCCGATGAAAACATCTTTCACAATAATCTTAAGTCTGTGATGCCATCACGCTTAATCCAGAACAGTGATTGTCATAGCAGGTTCTAAGTGAGTTCATGTTATCACATGTTTGAAACATCACAACACTTAAATACCTAAATGGATTATTCAATTATCACAATTCTAATTACACCGTGATCCTATACGACGAGTTAGAGATTTTTGTGAAGGGTATCAAGGTGGTGTGAGATATGTGATAGTCAAGGTGATTATCACGGTCATGTAAGTACTGGTTCTAATGTTGCATTTGAACCCTCCATGATCATCATGATTTTGGGTTAATCGAGATGCCTTCACAGACCTAATACTTTAATGAAGGGTATTTTACTCAAAAAATATAAAAAGTGGTGAAAAGGAGCATGAATGAGGTTTTTAAAAATTCGAAGTTTATTTCTAGTGATCTAAAAAAAAGAGATATTCTTGATAGTTTCTCGTAAAATATTGGAGACAAAATAAATCTCGA